>NC_136492.1:87602484-87617484 GCF_053919585.1 Euprymna scolopes | reverse complement strand
TCGGAAGGGCTACGGTGAAGAATGAGAAAATTAATAAATCAAAATGGATAAGAAAAAGAATCAAAGAAGCACACAGGAAATAAAGAGAAATAATTCCAGGAAACATATATATATGTGTGTGTGTGCTTGTGTGTGTATGTGTGTGTGTATGTGCGTGTGTGTCACTGCGCGCGTGTGCGTACATATACTGCAAAATTATATATATAGTTATATATTATATATATGCATATATATGTGAATATATATATATATATATATATATATATATATATATATAAACTGATTAGGAAATGTAAAATGTTAAGAGAATCGAAACCTTGGAAAAGAAAAAAAAAACATCGAGAAACGGTGAATAGATGCAATTGTGTAGAAAGGAAATAAAAAAAGTCAAAAATTCAGTTTGTTTAAGGGAGACTGGTGTATGGTTATCCATAAAAAGTGCATAAGATAAACGAAAATAATGAACAATAAACTGTTTCACAAATTATACATCAGAGAGTAATTATTTGAGAGTAGAAATAACAATAATTAGGTAAAAAGTCATGTCTTTGAAATGTTCATAACAATATATATATATATATGTGTGTGTGTGTGTGTGTGTGTGTGTGTGTGTGTGTGTGTGTGTGTGTGTGGGTGTGTGTGTGTATAAACAGTTGTATGCTGGTTGAAAAGAAAATAATCCATGCCAGTAGAAGAGGAGAAAAATAGAAATTGATACATTATACAGAAGCATAATTGATATACGACCTAAAACGGGTTTAAATAGGAGAGAAGTTTCTTAGGAAACAATGAAAGAAAAAAATAACGATATTTAAAAAAAGTGTTGGATAATAATAATAATAATAATAATAATAATAATAATAATAATAATAAAAATAATAATAATAATAATAATAATAATAAAACAAATTCAGTGTGAACAGGAGTAATAATGATAATAATAAATAGTAATAAACAAAATAATATATTAAACAAAAATGGTAATGAATATTATTCGAAGAAGAAAAGCGTTAGAAGAAAAAGAAGAGAAAGCAACATATGAAGAAATAAATGGCCGTAAATACGATTTGAAAACAAACCGAATTAAATAAAGAAAATAAAAAAAACGCATGTATAGAAGAAGATTAATAATTTCTGAAGGCAATATAATTTTAGAAATCTATTAAGAAAGATATGTAAAAAAATGTTTTTTTTTTCTTAAGGCTTAAAGTTTGCCAAGTGGATAACTAGACAATTGCGGAACAAAAGATAAAACAAAATACATAAAAATGAATGAAGATTAATAAAAGGGTCGAGGAACAACAAGGTTGACGTGTCAAATATCGAACAATATGAAGAATAGTGAAAGAAATCAAATGACATTTCAAAATTAGAAGGATTAATGAAAGAAAAACTGAAAATTCATAGAACATTGGTGAAATTTAGAAGAGTGATAAAACGATAATATTAATTGTAAAATAATTCAATACTGATAGGAATATAAAAAAGACAAAGAAATAGAAAAGAAATACCTACGAAGAGAGACAGAAAAGATACTTTTTAAAAGAACTCATAAACAAAATTAAAACGGAAAACGTTATGGAATATGATATGTAAGGCCTAAAAAGGTCTGCAAATGTATCAAGTATCGTAAAGAAACAACCACAAACAACTTTTGAAGAGAGAAAACGAACAAAAATTGACACACTCAGGAAAAGGGAATAAAAACAAATAGAAAGAAGAGAAATAGGGGGAAAAACAGAAGCAAGGAAATTTGATGCAAGATCGAAAGAAAAAAACGAAAGAAAAAAACGAAAGAAAAACACGAAAGAAAAAAATAATAAAAGGAAGGCGAAACAAATTGACTATTAGAAACAAAAAAATTGTATCAAAATCTAAAAAGAAAAAAAAATGCCGTGATAAATAAGAAATCATAGTGAAATAAAGAACGATGAAAAATAAAGAATTACAATGAATTTAACTTACAAAAAAATGAGGAGCGAACACAAAACAGAAACTTCCATAATGAGATTGAAAAAGAGAGTACAATGTGCAAGTTAAAAACAGAAACGGAAACGAAGGTAAGAAGATCGAAAGAAAAGAATGAAATAAAGACAGGAAATTTCATTGAATATTTTATTTATACAAAATACAAGTAAGATTCAAAGGAGCCAACAATTGAAAACGACTAATGAGAAAAATATTTAAGAAAAAAACCAAAAAAAAAAACCAAAAAAAAACAAAAGTAGGCAAAAGGAAAAAGAATAAACAATTATAATAATTATCCCTTGCCTATATTTGTCTTTATATTTACTCATGAAAAAACAAAAAACAAAATCAGGTATAACAATGAAAAGATCATTAATCTCATACATACAGAAATTAGGGGGGAAAAGGGAACAACTCTAGTTCAAGCTCAGAAATATAGCAATGCATTAAGAAAGAAAATCCATTTCTGGCGGAATTAAAAATCGTTGAAATGAAAGCGAGCGAAACGGAGGTAACCGGTACGAATGCATCTATTTAAATTTAAACAGACGCAGTATAATACCGCCGATAATGTTAGGTTTTGTTTAATAGAAAGGCCCCAGTAGTGTAGAAACAGCGCGAAAGCAAAATTGAAAATATAAGTATATGAATAGAAAAGCGAAGTGGTAATTTTAGATGCCATAGCAAATGTGAAAGTGAAACTAGAACAAAATAAAAAGAGCTAAGGTGAATATATATAAATATATATAAGTACGAGGGAGTTAGTAATTTACAAAAAGGGTGCTTATTTGCAAGACAGCATTAGTTGGCAGAGGAAGTTAACGCAAGAGAAAAAGTGAGAGTACAATTTGAATGTGAAAGGAGCTTAATTAACTACGAGTTATGGAGAGGTGAAAGTGAAAGTTGTATGGAGGGGGTGGAGTGCAATGTGAAACGCATAATAAAAGTAGGAGAAGGGTAGAAATTAACGACGTAACGTTTCAGGAATCTGATTTTAGGAGTTTTAGAGACGGAGGTTTAAGTGAAATGTAAGAGCGGATAAGGAAAACGGAAAGGATACGAGGTCAAATGAATGTAGAAATAAGTTGTAGACCAATGTAGATATAGAGAAAAGAAGGGAATATAAGAACACTGTTCGTTGTAAATAAATTGTCTGTTAAGGGGTCAGGGTTCAACGATTTGACTTTGAGAACTCTACCAAACTCCTCCGAGAATTTGTAGTTTAAACACTTGAAATTGTAGATATTAGTATCTTGGACATGGATCTAACTTAATCATTTGATTCGAGCTCAAAACAATAAATGTAAATGTGTCATAATAGGGGTCAAAGTTTAAAAAAAAATTGAACCCCCTTTTTTTTAGCTCAACATACACTTCAAAACACCCGGGCAGTGCCGGGCTGAAATGCTAGTATATCTATAAAATTGAACGTATAGGTGTGTCTGTGTGTCTGTGTACATTTCGCTGCGCAAAAACTATGACCAATTTTCAGTCTACAGACTCGAAATTTGATATACAGGATACTGCGATTTAGGAAAATATTTGCGATCCGTTTTCGGCCAGAAATTTGGCTGGTAAGGGGTCAAAGTTCAACAATTTGACCAAGAGAACTATACCAAACTCCCCCGCCTAGTTTGGGTATAAACAATAGAAATTTTAGATATAGGTTCCTTGGACATGAATCTAAATTAATAACCTGAGTTGAGACCAAAACAATAAATGTTAAGGGGTTATAATAGGGGTCCAAGTTTTTAAAAAAATGACCGCTTTTTTGGCTCAAGATACACCTCCAAACCCCTGGGCAACGCCGGCCTGAAAGGCTAGTATATCTATAAAAGTTAAAGTGTATGTCTGTCTCTATGTATGTATGTATGTATGTATGTATGTATGTATGTATCCGTGTACATTTCACCAAAAAATTACTCTGTCAACTTTCAGTCCACAGACACGAAATTTGATGTACAGGGTAGTGAGATTTGGGAAGAATTTGTAATTAGTTTTCGGCCAGAAATTTGGCTAGTAAGGGGTCAAAGTTCAACGATCTGACCTTTGAAAACTCTACCAAACTCCTCCGACAATTTTGGGTATGAACACTTAAAATTTTAGATATAGGTTCTTTATACATGGATTTAACTTAATAACTTGATTTCAGCCGAAAACAATGAATGATAAGGAGTCATAATAGGGATCAAATTTTTATAAAAAATGACCCCTGCGGTCTGTACAAAAAAAAACTAAAGACAATTTCTGGTCTTAACCTTTGAAATTTTACATAAAGGATATTCGGAGATAGAGCAAGCTTTTTAATCCGTTTGGGTCACAAATTCGAGCTACAAATATATAAATGGATGTGTGCATGTTTGCATGTCTGCATTAAAATTTCAACAGAGTCGACGGATTTTGCACAAATCAGTATCGTTTTGAAGCTCAATCCTTCAGACGACAAATACCGAAAAATAGGCGAAAACTTCAATTTCTTCACTATCAACGGGCCATTTTTCTACAGGGTGGGTTGCTTTTTTCGTCGATATTTTTGAAAGTCATCCCCTCTTTTTCTTTTTTTTTTTACACAGTGCTCACCACTTATCAAGGCCCGGAAGCCACTCAGGGATAAGGGTTATTGCAAGTACATTACATTGTCTAGCCTTAATTTAAACCTACGTCACTTCCGGTTTGGTGGTGCTGGTAACAGCAAATACGTCACGTTTTTTAACACACTTTTCCCCCTTCGCGGTACGGGTTCGAGCCTGCTTTCCTTCTACACTTTTTATGCTCAACACATACCTCACAACACCCGGGCAATGCCGTGCACCCATGCTAGTAAGTAAATAAAAATAATATATATAATTGTATTGCATCAGGCATCACTTAGATGTAAATCACTAAATATATTTATAAATATTAATTATAAAGAGAGAGGGAACGACAAAGACAAAGAGGGGCACACAGACATATTAACGGGGATATAGAGAGATGACAAAGAGATCTAAATAGAGAGAGAACGAGATGATTAAAAATGAAGTCGTATAAAGATTGTGTGTTAAAAAAGTTATTTCTATTAACGCATTTCTCCGTAGACATTGTGGCGACAGACCGGCATTTGGGATTAGTCCAGCATGGTTGGTTGCCCGTTCACGTAGCATTCTTTCAAGACAATGAATGGTATTGACAGAATTTTGACGAATATGACCGATGAATTATTACCTTAGGAAGAAAGAAAAATATGTGAAAAGAGAGACAGACAAACAGCATTCGAGGGCGGAAGATATATTGTTGAAGACAAGAACGAAAAATGTAAGGAGAGAGCGATAAAGTGCGTAATAATCTCCGAATGCTTGATTGAGGCAAATAAAAATTATGTTAAAGAAGTTCTTCGTAAAACAAACAAAAGTTTATACGGAGAGAGAGAGAGAGAGAGAGAGAGAGGGGGGGGAGTAAAAATGAGGAAAGTGTTAGGGAGAAAAGTTGAGAGAAATCAGAAAAAAAGTAGAAAGATAGGAAGAATCATTTATAATTAGGATTAAAACCAAATAAAAAAATGGAGGTTATAAAAACGAAACGGAAACGGAGTATATTAATACGTTAGGAGTGTGAACGTTACGAAGAAAAATGGACTAAAATAAAGGCAACAGGACAGAGGAAGAGATAACACAGACGGAAACAAAAACAGATTGAAAAATAAAAGATGTGGGAGAAAAGGAGGAGAGTAAGAAAAAAATAAGCGCATTAGATGTTTACCTCCCAGACTGCAAAAAGCCATGTCCCTTGTCAATTATTCCTCAATCACCCTTTTCATTGCCATCTACTTTGTTCTAGCTTCCCTTTTTTATTATAGTTTACTCGAGTAGAAAAAATCAGATTTAAAATCTGGTTTCGTAGCAAAACCCTCTGGTCTAAAGACGCTGTCCTCGAAAAGAGTTGCAACAGAAAAATGCATGTACATATGTAGTCAATAATGTTTGCATGAATACACAAACACGCAAAAACACGTCTATATATATATATATATATATATATATATATATATATATATATATATATGTATGTATGTATGTATATATATATAAATATATATATGTGTATATATATAGACGTGTTTTTGCGTGTTTGTGTATTCTATACAAACATTATTATACATTGGCATGACTCAAACCAACATATCTCGTTGTCACCTATATTCCCCGAATAACTCCATTTATCAGCACCTCACATCAAAATCCGAATTCAGAGAAATACTAAAAAAAACATTAGAATTTTAGCTGTCTCACACCGTGATGTATGCCTCCTAATTATTGAAGGCTTGTTCATCTGTATTAATAAAACAACCGTTAATCAAGCTGTATACGAAATGGATGGCACGCTTAAATGCTTTCAAGTATTTTAAACGATTTTAGTCCTCTTTCCATTCAATTCATTTACTCATCTATTATTATTTTTTCATCACTCGCCTGATGACGACTTATGGAGGTCGAAAACTATCGAAAATACGGCAGAATGTTCGGAATCCAGCCCCTCAAAAACAAAATGGAGAAACAATAAAAGGTTGTATTAGCTCTTCAATGGTACGTACATAAAGGAGAGAATGTTGCCCAAATATACTAATAATATATATATATATGTGTGTGTGTGTGCGTGTGTGTGTGTGTGTGTGTGTGTGTGCGTGCGTGTGTGTATAGGGATGGTGTCCCGATATAGACATTGAACAACCCAACCTTCCCATACGCACACATATGTTTGCCCTTCCCGACATGCTTAGGATTCAAAAACTGTTCACTTTTTCGTACGATCTATGACTGTTTCTTTTCTTGCATTTTTACTTCAATATCCTGAAGATGTCCTCTTAAATAAGGACGAAACGTTGATTATTTTATTAAATTCATTCGGTTTTTCTATTTTTCTCAAAACATAACGTCACCCACCGCTGGTATTTTTATTTTTTATACACACACACACACACACACACACACACACACACACACACATATATATATATATATATATATATATATATATATATATATATATATATATATATATATAAATGACCAATAATGATAAATAAAAAGCTCAATACAAGCAGAGTATATATTCTTATTGTTAACTCTGCGGAATCAGGACTTTGAAAATGTTTTTTTTTCTTTTTGGAGTATTCTACCGAATAATATATGTAAATTGTAAATGTTTGTTTATAGTTTGGAATTCATTTATTTTCTCTTATACAGTGATGATCATATTAATTGGCACGATGGAATAAAAGTTAAATTTTGTCTAATAAATTCTAAAAAAGGGATTAAATTAAAAAAAATAACAAAGTATATTATGTATTTTTAACTGGCCTTTCCGATGCAGCAATCGGATTTTAGAAAAAATAAATAACAAATGAACAACAAATATAATTGCAAAAAAACCTGGTTCAAAATTATTGGCACGATTTATTTAATAATCAATTGTATAGCCTTTGGCCTTGATTACCTTCCTAAGTCGCTTTTCATAGTTTAAAACCAAG
This sequence comes from Euprymna scolopes, assembly GCF_053919585.1. Taxonomy (NCBI): domain Eukaryota; kingdom Metazoa; phylum Mollusca; class Cephalopoda; order Sepiida; family Sepiolidae; genus Euprymna; species Euprymna scolopes. Next base: position 87,610,010 of record NC_136492.1, on the reverse strand, counting down.
TTGTTGCACTCTTCAGAAGTAATTTTAGCCCACTCTTCCTGACAATAATCCTCCAATTGAATAAGATTCTTAGGCTTCCTTTGCATTACCCTCAATTTTAATGTTCTCCATAAATTTTCAATTGGATTAAGGTCTGGGCTTTGTGATGGCCACTCCAAAACATTAATATGATTGTCCTCAAGCCATTTCTTAGTCAGTTTAGCCGAATGCTTTGGGTCATTATCTTGCATGAACCACCAACGACGACCAATTGAGAGCTCTTTAGCAGAGTCTTTCAGGTTTTCATCCAATATTTTAACATAATCTTCCTTTTTTATGCTACCTGTGACCTTAACAAGTCGCCCTTGTCCAGAGGCAGCAAAGGATCCCCAAAACATCAAACTGCCTCCACCGTGCTTCACTGTGGGTATGGTGTTCTTAGGCAGGAAAGCTTCGCCAGATTTTCTGTAAATATAAGACACTTTATTATGGCCAAATAACTCTATTTTCGTTTCGTCAGTCCATAGAACACGTTTCCAGAATGCAACATCTTTATCAATATGACGTTTTGCAAAGGCTAGCCTTGCTTTCAGGTGCATAGGCTTCAATAAGGGAGTCTTTCTCGGACGACATGCTTTTAAACCAGCTCTCTTCAAAACTCTACCAACTGTATGTCGAGATACATTCACTCCAGAGGTGCTCTGTTCATCAACAATCTCCCCAACAGAGATCCTTGGGTTTTGTTTTACTTGTCGAACAATTTTCCGTTCATCTCTTTGGGAAAGAATCCTTTTTCTCCCTCTACTCTCTAAACTCATAACGTGGCCTTGCGATTTGAACTTGTTTATTATGGCTCTAACAGTGGATTTGGGAAAATTTAGCTTCTTTGAAATCTTATCATAGCCCACCCCATTGGTATGGCATGCTACAACAAGCTTCCTGACGTCTTCGCTGTGTTCCTTAGTTTAAACCATGGCGATTGAAAATTATAATTTAGTCACTTATAATAGTTTAAATAAATCGCTATCTAAAAATTATCTGAAAAAAATTATTCACTGAATTTGCGTTAAACAAGCATAATATGGCTATAAAAAAGTTCAGAAAGCACGTAAACCGGAAATTGATTGATATTATACTGATACTAAAAGAAAAACAAAGCCGTGCCAATAATTTTGAACGAGGGTTTTTTGCAATTATGTTTGTTGTTCCTTTGTTATTTATTTTTTCTAAAATCCGATTGCTGCATCGGAAAGGCCAGTTAAAAATACATAATATACTTTGTTATTTTCTTTAATTTAATCCCTTTTTTAGAATTTATTAGACAAAGTTTAACTTTTATTTTACCGTGCCAATAAATATGATCATCACTGTATATATATATATATATATATATATATATATATATATATATATATATATATATATATCTATATATATATAAGAGAAAATAAATGACTTCCATACATGTGTAGATATATGTATATGCATATATATGTGTGTGTGTGTGTGTGTGTGTGTGTGTGTGTGTGTGTGTGGGTGGGTGTGTATGCACACATTTGTTTGGTACTACAAGAATTAATTAACAAATCATTAATTATACTGGATGACACCTGTTTAGATGTATAATATGTATTATATAAAGTGTACTTTATTTCATGCTAATAAATACGAAGGTATGGAATCTGTTTTTAGGACATCTCAGAAATTGCTACATTATTATTATTACGACAATAAAAAAACAATAACAATATGTTTTAGACATCTATTAATAAATATTTCTCAAATATCATTTCGTTTTGATTATTTCAAAGGGCTTTAGATGGTAGACTATTGACTCAATATCTCTACTAACTATTCCAAGATTTGGGGTTTACATTTAATTCAGTTTCGAGTAATTGTACGTCTAATTAGGAATATCAGCAGAATTTGCATTTCTTCTCCTGTACCTTTAAGTTTGAAATCAACACTTTACAGATGTTCTAGCACTAAAATAATGTAATAAATACTGCGTATTGTACAATGCCTCCCGACGGGACAGAGTTAGACACCAGGGTCGTTTTTTAACGTGGAGAAAAGGTACAAAAATAAACATTGTCTCAGCCGTGAACGATTTCTCCTCCACTGAAAGAGAACGAGAAATGGAAGCGCCGCACCTGAAGAACAGATACTGCACTCTGATCTTGGCCAACTGCGTATTGTGGACTTGAGATTTAATATGTGAATGTCTTGATTTTACCCACCGTAAAACTGATATGCAACTAAGGAGAAACTCTTCGTTTCGGAAAAGTTACCTTACCAGTCCTGGGACGGGTATTCTTTTAGTGTATTATTTATTTACATTTATTGACCTGTTAATGAGTTTATATGCATGCGTCCGTTTATTTGTTGTATTCGTTTCTATAATGCAGATCATGTCTGCTGTAACTGTGTACAATGGGATGTCGGACGTTCCGGGAGAGACCCTATCGAGACAGCCGACATTCAAGGCATGTGTGCAACAATGACGCCAACAGAGGAACATGGGCCGTATCGGCGACGATCGACGGTGCCACACAAAAGCAATCAATAGGGATGTGAATAGTGGGGGGGGGGCGAAAATTATTGAAAAAAGGAGAGAAGAGAAACGACCGGCGAGGAGTGAACGGTGTGCAGGTGGGGGTGCGGAGCGTATGCAAACATCTGGTAGGGGTGCGAATGACTCCAGTTGCTTAGAGCGTGTCGCGTCCTTGTTTCGCGTGTCGTCGGTAGTGGGTGGCGTTTAAGTGGACGGTTTATTCTGACAAGCGAGTAGTGATTATTATTATCTCTAGAAATGTAATCACGATGAATGAATAACTCTATGCACATTCAAACACACACCGCTTACACACACGCGTGGATTCATGCACACACGAGCGCATAAACTTTTCGTCTTTTTTATGTTATTCTCATAATGGTTCGGCCAATGTAACTTCCGGGCGCCTTTCTATAATCTTATAAAACTTGAAAAACTGTCTGTCTAACTCGTAGATATGCAAGGGATATTCCACGGATCCATTTATGCAAACAATGAAGGTTGCTTGCTCTTGTTCTGTCAGCCAATGTTTTGCAAAGGTTTCATGAAATATCCAATTTTCTACGATGGATTCATGAAATATTCAATTTTCTACGATGGACCCTTTTTGTAGGAGTAGTTTTCATGTTGTGTCCATGTTGAAACACAGGTTGCATTATCCTTCTGCAATAACATTACAAACTTCGAATTGCTTGTGTAATTGTATAGTAGAGTTCATGATTATTGAAACAGAATGGAATTCAGCAGAAAATGACTTGCGTTATTTTGGAGTTTTCTCTTTCCTGTTATACTGGCGCGAGAAAAGTTCGAGCTTAGAGTAAACCGTACTCGATAATCCATTGTAAGTTCAATGTATTGTGAGGCATATGTTTAAAAATCGATTGTTGAAAATGAGGTTGTAACCTTTATGGATTATAACCATTCACTTGTACACACTCATGAACACACACAGAAATTCCACATGGCTTATGAAGAAGAACCTGAAGTCCTAAATAACAAATATTCCTGGTGAACCAAGTGCACAAGAAATCGAGACAATTGCACTTAAAGATCAACGAGGATACTAAAAAGAGCTCTCGGTTTGTTTAAATAAAAAACAAGGCAATGTTGGCAGCTTGTGTTGCTGCTCCATACACAGTGCTACAATCTTCAAAGGAAGAAAATGTAAAAAAAAAAACTGAACTAAAAACATTAGAATTACCATAAATCTAAAATTGATACCCTTAGTCTTATAATTATAATCATGTGTAAAAAGCCTTATTTAATAAAAAATCATATTTTTAAATAACATTTTTAATGTACCTTTTTGTTTCCTTAATCTTTTAGATTGTAGTAATAGTATCCTTTTCGATTTTCACACGAATAAAATGATAAAAAAATAAAAAAATAACAAAATGTATAACTACACTGAAACATGTATTTTTAGCAATGTTTTCGTATATATAATTCAGAATTTAAAACAAGACAGGAAAACTGCAAAAGAAGTATATTATGCATCATTAGTGTCTCTCCCTCTTGAGTTCATTATCTCGAATAAAACCTTAAGGAGACTAAACAGAGGGGTTTCCTTGTGATTTTCATGCACGAGAAGGTTTATTTGAGGGAGTTAAGTGACGATTGTCAACTGCTAAACGATCATGACTACATATGAAACGTGTCACAGATAAAAAAAAGAGCGAGGATGAAGATAATAAACATGGTATACATTGTTATGTAGCCGGTGGTTGTATAAACTTATTTTTATCTATATACACAGCGTGACGTCTAATGGTTAAAATATTAATCAATTGTATATGTGAGTGCAGTGTTTTACACATAATGAAACCGTTCATTAATAGCAGTCTGTTTACTGCACAGGCAAATTACATAATCTGTGGTGGTTCATCGTTTCTCATGAGTAACGCCAATTTATTTCCCATGTCCCTATGGGAACTGCAAATCGTTGTAATTTTCTACATTATGCAAAATTTGCGTTTCACCCAGCTCCCAAAACGCGGAGACGATATCTTTCGTGTTAACTTGCACCGTGTGCCTCTAAACTCTAAACTAATAGATTACATGTATCACTAAGCTGTCTCGTTACATCGTAAACTCCATGTTCTATTAGTATCACCTGATGCAATCACTAAAATCATCCCCATTGTCTATGTTCTAACATACTTGTTTGTTTTAACATTCCTACCTTAATATTCATGAGAAGTAATAAATGTAAATATTTTAACTTAACGCACCTTTTTATGCATAATATTGTTTCTGTCTAACTATTACAGTAATAATAATTAACAATAATAATATTCATCATTATATTCGACTATTTTTCTTTCTGGAGCAACCACATAATATTATGCACCTCATATAGACGCATTATAAATACTTTTATTTTATTTGGTGTATGGCTAACTTTAGCGTGCAGAACTAACACAATCTATAGAACTCTTACTATATTATAACAAGGTGTAAATATTCTCTTTTACAAGACATACATATATGAATAGAAACAAAGTAATTTATTCATGTGTGTAATGAATAGATCATACTGGTATTGTTCCTATGTTTTAAAAGAAGTGCTAATAGAACATATATATATATATACATATATATATATATATATATATATATATATATATATATAGTGTATGTGTGTGTGCGTGGTTTATAACATTTTAGAAAATAAGATGGTTTCTGTGCAATATCCGTGCATATATATACATTTTGTGTGTAGATACACTCTGAGGATGTGTGAAAATATTAGTCCATTCCTAACATAGATTACAATATTTTATTTTATATATATATATATGTATATATATATATATTATCTGTTTCTATGTCTATACTTGTAGCCATGTCACTAGTAAGGGAGCTGGAGGTAAACGTTTCATCTGGGCTGACGTTAACCGCCTGATAGTCAGGGGCCCGAACCTTGGATTAACCACTAAGGAGGCTGTCCCATCAGCAGGTGCCAAGTACTGGGGCTGCTGTATTGCCATTAGGTGAATGGATTCAGCACCATGCAGTAAATTTTGGTGGTTCCTCTCGATGCCATATTAGTGGGTAATTGTTAAGGCTTTATCTTTTCATCTGTTACAAAAAAATATATATTTCTTCATTTCTATTTCTCTCTTACTTTCGCTCTCTGCTCTGCTCCAAGCAAGTGCGTAGACCTAGTCCACAAATCCCAAAATTCCATCAAGAACAGTTTCAATAAAAAAAATACACGATAATACCCGGATATCCAACTTCTAACGTAGACCGTCACTACCATGTCTCCTTCTCGAACCTCAGGGAATTACGTTCTAACCTTCCAGAGGTTGAAACCCAATTACAAGAGACCAAACTCAGACCTATTATTTCTAAGTGAAACTGGAATTGTACAGACTATTTCCCTAGATGAGATCGTAATTATAGGGTACGCTAACTTACCTTCCAAATCTGACCCTCAAGATCGGCATGGGCATGGAATATGTGCCTATATTAAAGATGGCTTTCCATATGGTAGGGATATCTCCAGAGAAGATTCTAACTTACCCTATATGTGCTTCCCGGTTGCACTTGCTCAAACTACTGCGTTTATATTTGCTCGCTATCACCTCCACACCAGCGGAGTTACGATCTTTAAAAGCATACCTGAGAAAATTGACCATGTCCTATCTGCACATCCTTCAGCAAATATTCCTATCAGTGGAGACTTCTATGTTCACAGTGTGGAATAATTAACTCACTCTAACAAGACCGATGATGAGGGGAGGTTCTGTCATTAGGTTTCGATTGCTTATAAGCTCACACAGATTGTTCACGAACCCACCCGTGTACCCGATACTGACGGACAGTATGCGTGTCTCGTAAACCTTTTTCTCACAACGTGCCCTGCACTTTGTTCGGCTTCCATTCTGTCTACACTTGGATTTTCCTACAACTCTGTTCTGTCAGTTAAGATAAATATTAAATGTAATAAGACCTCATATGTACCTCTCCATCATACAGTATATCGATACTCCATGGCTGATGGATATAGGTTCCGTACATTTATATCAGATCTAGATCTGCGTTCCATGTTTAAAAAAGGATGTGTCCTCTATAGTATCATACCTGACGGAATGGATATATGTAGGTATAGACTGTTTTATAACCTCCAAAAAGTTCCAGTAAAAACCTTACAGTCAGCCGTGTTTCTCCCCAGAATGTGCTGCTGCCATTGCTTTCAAGTAATCGATATATTGAGACTAAAACCGCTTTCAGGACTGTCTGGAACAACTGTAAAACGTAATAAAGAACGTAAGAGAGTTGTATGCTTACTCCGTCAAGTCCAAAGTAGCGGAACAGCGGCTTGGTATCCACCAGTTTTGGCAAATAGCAAACAGAACCCTGAACAGAAGCGTGTGCTCTATCCCAACTATCATAAATGCACCTGAGGTAATCCCATCAGCATCAGACAAAGCAAAACTCTTTGCCAAGAACTTTGCAGCTAATTCTACCCTTTGCATCCAAGGCCGCTAACCGCCAATTCTTCATCCTGTATCAGAAAACAGGCTATGTGATATACAAATATATGTACGTGATGTTATCAAGCTAATAAAAAAACCTTGATTTCAGTAAAGGAACCGGCCTTGATGGTATTCCAATTACAGTACTCCAAACACTTGAAACAGAAATAGCGCCCATACTCGCAAAACTGTTTAAACGTTGTGTTAAGGAGAATTACTTCCCATCACCCTAGAAAATCTCATCATTCTGTCCTGTATTTAGGGCTTCAGGTGATCGGTCATTTACCTCTCAGTACAGGCCAATAAGTTTCTTGTGCATCATGAGTATGTTGCCGGAATCTGTGTTAAATAGAAAAAAAATAACCTTCTCAGGGAAACGCAATATGATTTCCTTTCTGCTAGATCTACAGCAGATGTGATTACATTTATATCTCATAAGATTAGCGATATTCTCGAAGGAGGCTGCCTTTCTCGGGCAATTGCCCTTGACATATCAAAGGTCTTTGATA
>NC_136492.1:87564984-87597484 GCF_053919585.1 Euprymna scolopes | reverse complement strand
AAAAATGTATAAAATACCCAGCGGGATCACCAACGTAATAGAAAATGCAATGAAAACATGGAGACTGGAATTGACAGCTGATGGGCAACACATAACAGAAATTAACATACAAAGAGGCATCTTCCAAGGAGCCTCATTATCACCACAGTGTGCATCATTGCCATGATGCCCTTGAACAGTATTCTGAGAAAGTGGCAAGCCGGATACAAGTTCTCCAATACAGAGGAAAAAAATGAACCACCCGATGTGCATGAACGATCTGAAACTTTTTTCAAGAACCGAAAGGAGCTAGAGACACTAATCAACACTACCAGGATCTTCAGCCAGGATATCCAAATGGAATTTGGAATGGAAAAGTGCGCACAACTAGTTATAAGAAAGTGAACAACTGGAAACGACAGAAGGCATGAAGCTACCCAACCAAACAGAAAAGAGGGCACTATGGGAAAAAGGCAACTATAAATACTTGAAAATTCTGGAAGTGGACACCATCAGAGCAACATAAATGAATAAGAAAATTGGAAAGGAATAGCTCAGTAGAACAAGAAAAATCCTGGAAACGAAATTATATAGCAGAAACCTAATAAAAGGTATAAATACATGGACAGTATCACTAGTATGATACTCTGGACCGTTTATAGGGTGGACAAAAGATGAACTGAGAAAACCAGGAAACTCATGACTATGCATAATGCACTACACCCAAAGGACGATACTGACAGACTCTACGTGAAAAGGAAAGACGGCGGGAGAGGACTGATATGTATAGAAGACTGTGTGAAGGATACGAAAAAAGAACTAGAAAAATACATAATGCAAAACACTGAAAGGATAATTATGGTAGCGAGAGACACAGACAAAATCAACAAAACAGAAAACAGAGAGACAAATGAAAAACGCGAAAAGAGAAGTAGGAAGAGAAACAACTCCACGGAAGTTTCATAAGCATGAGAAAAGATGAGAATAACGAAAACACCTGGGCATGGATGCGAAAAGGACATATAAACCGAGAAACTGAATCTCTAATAATTGCAGCACAGGATAATTCGATAAGAACCAACAATATCAATGCAAGAATCGATAAAACACAAGAAAACAGCAAATGCAGACTACGTGGACAAGGAGACGAAACGATAAACTATATAGTAAGTGAATGCAGAAAACTAACCCAAAAGGAATACAAAAACATGCATGATCAAGTGGGGAGGGCGGTGCACTGGGAATTGTGCAAACGACTGCATTTTGAGCGTACAGATAAATGGTACAAGCATAAACCCGCAACAGCACTCGAAAACGAGAACCACAAAATCCTATGGGGCATGGATATACAGACGGACAAACCCATCCAAGCAAGAAGACCAGATGTCGTAATAATTAACAAGAAAGAAAAATCCTGTCAAATCGTAGACCTTGCTGTCCCAACTGAACACAGGCTGAGTATGAAGGAAACGGAGAAACGAAACAAATACACAGAGCTAGCCAGAGGGTTAAAAGAGATTTGGATGATGAAGAAAATCAAAATAGTACCGATAATAGTAGGAGCACTAGGAACAATTCCGATAAACTTCGAAAAAAGAATATCAGAAATTGGAATCAGAGGAATAACTGCAAAAGTTCAACGACTAACGATAATGCAAACGACTGAAATATTAAGGAAAACCCTTGCATACGGAGAATAATACAAGACAATATAATGAATAAGCATTACAGGGAATGAAGAACACCGAAACTGCATATCTACAAGTGCTACACCCCCATCATGCATCCCTTCATTGTTTCATCACCGTTCCCCCCAAATAAAAACGTGATACCAAAGAGCCGAGAAGGTTCAAGAAGGACTGAAAGACAGAGGAGCGAGCGCTAGCCAGACATCGGCTGGACAAGAGCAAAGAGAACTGGGACTTTGGGGAGGCTGAGTGCCACTCAAATTCCAGTATAAACCAATGACCACTACCAGCGAGAAATCAATGGTAAGAGGCTGTTGCGATGATGCAAATTTATTTGCAAATGCTATCGAAGGAGGTGGAGAGAATTGGATGTCTGGGGAGACTTGTTGTCACTCAACTTCCAGAGAACACCACAGGTTTCCAATCAGATCGTTTGTTGACTTGTGTGAAAGCCCCATGTGAGCCAATAATAATAATAATAAGAAGAAGAAGAAGAAGAAGAAGGAGGAGAGGAAGGAGAAGAAGAACAAGAACAACAAGAAGAAGGAAATAATCTAAATAATAATACAATATAAAGGAGAAAAAGAAAAATAAGAAAATACATGAGAAGGCACAACCGAAAACCAATCTTGAAACGCAGACTAAAGCGAATCTGATAGGAAAATAAGAGAAAAAGGAAGGAGTATATATCAAAATGAACCGGAAGAAAACGAAACCTGGAAAAAAATACGAGAAACCTAGAAGAGTGGCAGACATCACAGATAATGCAACTGGTTGGAAAATAAAGATGAAGAATGTAAAAAAAAACTAAATAAAACAGAAAGAAAAACCAAAAAGAGTACAACGAAGAACAAAGGTAAAAACATTGAAATTAATAGAAATAATAAGTATTACCGAAAATGAGGCGCGAACAGAAGGGGAGAAAAAATAACGATATAATAGAAAAACAAGACGAAGAACAAAATGAAATGAGGAAGATAAATTCGAAAAGAAGCGGAAACATGATAAAAAAAAACCGAAGCATGTGAAATTAATTGTTTGCACTAGATGGCGTTGTGAAGTTAATATCGATTTAAAACTTGCACATTTTTAAAAGATATTTCAGTTTTGATAAACGAATGTAGAGAAGTCGTTGATCACGATTCTGTCTCGTGGGTAAAAGAATGACAATAAATAATTAATTCTAGTAGAGCAAAACAAAATTACAATTAGAACTTGATGCAAACGGTGTCATGTATATTTAAGACCATTTTTAACTTGGTAATTTTCACTCGGTGTTGACAGCAAGAACAACATCGAAAAATAATCAATTTCTAATATTAAACAAACGGTCGGTCGTATATATATAAACTGTCTTTCCTTTTTTCCCCCCTTTTTCCTTTCTTTGACTTTCTCTCTCTGCCTTAATTTTTTCGTTTCTCTCTGTCTCTCATTCTCTGTCTCTGTCTGTCTCTGTGTCTCCTTCTCTCTCTCTCTTATATATATATATATGTATATATATATATATATATATATATATATATATATATATATATTTATATATATATAAAGAAACAGAGAATTAGAGAGAGACAGAGGAGGAGAGTTAAAAAGTGATAAAAATAGCACATAAAGTGTTCTTGAACTTCGTGGCGTTACGGGTAACGCACTAGACCATCTATCTATCTATCTCTCTCTCTCTCTATATATATACATATATATATATATATATATATATATATATATATATATATAAAGCAGTAGCGTTCGTGTGTGTTTTTATGTGTGTATGTACAACCCCACCCCCATGTTCAAAGAAATATAAAGGCGATATGTGTATACAACTCTCCTGGTCAAGAAATATTAATGCCCATGTGAGGATACTTCTGCCAAAGGAGATATTATGTTTTATGCGTAATTTCTATATATAGCATTCTTCAAACCACTTCAACATTGATTGAATTACGGGCATTTGCAAAAAATTACAGCCATTGAATTATAAGTGGTTTGCCATACTTATAGGTAAATTTACACTGACCAGATACCATAATACATAAAGTCAAATTCAAATTGTGATCTATCATTTAATTTAAACGCGAAAAAAAAAAAACACAATTTGGACGCTGAAAACATACGCAGTAAAACAATATGTTTTATTGTCGCGTGAATCGCCGTTGTAAAATGCTTTTATGTTTGTCAACAGGGTTAAAGTAGATTAATTTGTAAAAAAAAATGCGTTATAATAACTTAAATGTAATACGAAAATGAACGATGTAAAAAAAGCAGAAAATTTTAACAATTGTTTATTTGGATAATTTAAACGGGAAAAAAACATTCGGACGCTGAAAACGCACACAGTAAAACAGTAGGTTTTATTGTCGCGTTGATTATTTAGGATAATATATATCGTATATATGAAACAGGTCTTATACGTATTATTTGTAATCATGTTTTGCGTTTGCTTCCAATATCTTCAAGTTTTTTTTTTATTCAATAAATTTAAGATATTCGCTTTCCATAGGATTTCTGTGTGTACGAACGAAACCGGTCCAGCGATTTGTGTTTATTTGTTTACACTGTTATGGGTTTATGTTTATGTACGCATGCGCAACCGGAAATCTTAACCCGGATGTTGAGTTACAACACCCGTTACAAAGTCATGAGAGTTTGATAATTATATAGAGTGTTGTGTTATCCGTTTCTTACACTGTATTTAGTAGTTTTCTTTGGTAATGTAAACTATAAGTACGCCGATATAATTCACAAATTGTCTTTGAAAAACTTCTTCTCAAGAATACACCATTTTTCCTTATTTTCAACGCCGATGCCCGGGGAAAGGGGGGTATAAGGCTTAGAGAAAAATAATTAAAACTAATGTTTTCATTTACTTACATACCCACGAGGGCAGACTTAGTCAGACACATGCCCAATTTTCCATGTGAGTAAAATCCATCATCCCATATATTATCTGCTTCTTTTTTCGTTTGTTAATAAAATTTTATTGGTGTTGCTCAGGATTTATTATAATAATTATACAATAGCAAATGTGTTTAATTGCCTGCGAAACAGATTTTCTTTAAAATTAATTTAATATCTTAAATTAAAAATGGTCACTTCTTACAACGTGACTCATTGTCGTTTAACCCCCCCCAAAAAAATTAAGACCTACTTTTGTGGAGCCTAATACATTTAAACAGTATTTATAAATAATATGAAAGAAGGCATTTTGAAAAAAAAGAAAATTAATATTTTAGTGTGGAGGATCACTTTTCTATATAAATTTAACGTAAAATGTGCACCCACTTTTGGCAACAAAGGGTTCAACGAAGCATGTCATCTCTAGCATTTTTTTCAAGTTTGGCGATCGAGGGGGGGTCAAAACATGACAAATACATTTTTTTGGTGGTGGTGGGGGCAGGAATTACATTTGAAACATGAAATAACGATAAATTTAATTATTTTATATGAGACCATTTTGTACTTTCAACTAACAATTTTTAAAAGAAAACGAACCCCAAAATATGACAAATTTAATTTTTTTAGGGGGGGGGATTACATTAGAAATATAAAACGACGAACAAATCCATTTAATTGTTTTTGAAATTAATTTTTGGTAGATTTTTTTTCTGTCGCACGGGCATTCACAGCTATTTTTACTGAAACAAAAGTTGTAATGATTTATTTTGAATTATTTTTGGGGGGTTTGGGAGGTGGGGTTCAAGTGCTCAATATCCGGAGAATTCTTTCTTCTCTTTTTAGCTCTTCTGCCGAAATATCTGGCGAAGAGGGTATCAGGTACTTCTTTTTGGGGGCGATTACATTCGCATTTTTTATCCGTTCTTTTATTTTTGTTGTGGGTGTATCCACGTTGCCCATGGTGAAAATGATACGTATACAGATGTGCTTCAAACAGAACTTCATGTAAACCCAGGCAACGCCGGGTACCAATGCTAGTAATACATATAGCCGGGGATTGAAATATTAGAAACAGTAAAGCTACGCTGAAAAACGTAGAACCTCAGAACACGCAGATTCGTCGTTTAGTGTTTTTTACACACACAGACGCACACACACACATATATATTAATGTACATATTTATGCATGTATATATGTATAAATATATGCATATATATACGAGGGGCGTGCAATAAGTAATGCCCCTGACCCACTTCCCATAGCAGTAGAGCAACGTAACTTGGCACAGTTATTAGTCATTCTCTACATAGGAACCACCCAGAGTTATGCCTTTCCACCATCGTTTTCTGCAGCTCTGGAGACCGTTTTTGTAGAACACCTCAGGTTGGTCCTCCAACCACGATGTTACTTCAGAAATCAAGGCTGCATCATCTAGGAAACGCTTTCCTTTCAAAAACAACTTCATGGCTGGGAAGAGATGAAAGTCAGAGGCTGCGAGGTCAGGAGAGCAGGGAGGATGGGGAAGGATTTCATAACCACACACCCATGCTTCTGATGTGGCGACATGCGAGTTTTGGACCGGAGCGTTGTCCTGTAGGAGGAGGGTACCTTTGCTGATCTTCGAGTTCAAGTCACAGGGAGGGAGGGAGGGAGGGACAGATAGAGAAAGAGAGGTACAGAATGTGGGAGAGAAATAAACCGTGTTACGGTATTTATTAGGCCAATCACGTGTTATAAGTGTGATTTCTAAACCGATTATAGCGACAAAATAAATACCAGATCATTGTGAATTTATAAGTCTATGTACACCTCCAAAAAAATAATAAAATGATTATAAGATATTTCGGTAGTATAACGAGATAAAGACCCGTTTCAATAAATTAACAGTGATTTAACTTTTAAATTGGAACAAAAAATGTTTTCATCTACGTTGTAACTGTTCTGTTCTTAGAACTTGGATTTCCCAGTTGTTACAACCACACGAATTTATTTAATTATAAACCTCTTTGGGATATAATGCAGGGAAGTCTAAATAAAATTAAAAAAAAAAAATAAATATCATTTTGTTTATGAAATTGATAGGTGAAAGGTAAGTTACTGCAATTTTGAGAATATGGGTGCATGCAATTTAAAATAACATGATGTTTATTACAAATATAAATCCTTGTGAATTTATTCAAACGGTCCTTCAATTTAGTAGAACGTTGTATTTGAAAACTGATCAACGACAATAAAAGTCATAAATACCATTTTCCCCACTTTTACATTTTTGGTTAATTAAAGTTAATTAAAGTTAATTAAAGTTAATAATATAATCGGTGAGACTGACGTGAAAAAGAAATAATGTAAATTGTAGATTTTACAGGGTGAGGAGAACTGTCATACACGCCCAACGAATTTTCTTAATAAAAGAGAGTTGTAGTAGCCCCCTACATCAAAGTGGCACCGAATCTAGATTGGGGTGATTAGGCAGAAAAAAATATTTTACAATTTCGAAATCATAACAACTATTTATTTTTATATAAAACACATGCGCACACTCTAAGTCTTACATTTGCATGTAAAACACATTTGTACACTCTAATCCTGATCTACATTTTCATTCTTTTTCATTCAGTTTGTATTTGACTACATTTACACCATTTTTTTTCAACCATAGTTTACTTTTTACGAGGATGGCTCATGCTTCCACCAGGCAAGGCTGGTTAACGGGTCCTGCTAGTATTATAATATTTTCGAACAAATATTCCCCATTTTTCATTCTTACAAACTAGTGTATCATACTTATGCAACCATCTGTGTATTAAGTGATAATTATCACTGCTCCGGAGACTCCAACCCAATCAACAGAGCATCCCTTAACTTCGCAGGCTAGCCTTTTTCCTCCATGCTAGCACATATGTAGTAGGGAACTAAATATCTACGAATGCCGTATCGGCGGACATCAAAATTGCCAGTCAGATCGAGAATTAGACAACAGGAATTGGAAGGATATGATATCGTGAAAGTTGGTCGCTTTTTCTTAATTCAACAAATAAAGCTTAACTACATATTATTGACCTCTATTCTGGAATGAATTTCTCTCTCTCTCTCTCTCTCTCTCTCTCTCTCTCTCTAAATATATATATATATATATATATATATTCCAAGTTGAAGGTATCAAAACAACAACAAAAAGTATTTAACGGGGTTGCGGATAGTGCTCGATAAAATTCACAGGATATTATTCATTCAATTTACGAAAAAAATACATTTGGTTACAGCAATAGAGCTACTGTTTCGATCACTGTATTACTCTCACCACCTGCGTTTGGTTAAGCGGCATGCCTTTAAATGAATGAAAACTGGAGGACTTTTATTTTTCATTTCAACTTTTACAATTTCTCTTTTTTACAATACAACACGTATCCAGCACATTATAAAGCAATTGCGAAGTCAATTCGAAATATGTATTTTACATGTATTTACATATTAATCTAAGAAATCGGTACTTTTCCCATAATACTAGTTTATCACGTAAATACTGCCTTAATACAATAAATTAGCCCGTCTCCCCCTTCCCTCTCTTCCTTTCTCTCTCTGTCTCAGTATATATATATATATATATATATATATATATGTGTGTGTGTGTGTGTGTGTGCGTGTGTGTGTGTGTGTGCGTGCGTGCGCGCGTGTGTGTGTGTGTGTGTGTGTGTGTGTGTGTATGGGACTTGAGAACCTTTGGTTCGAGAGGCTGACGCAGAGAAGACAAAACTAGTGACTACGTTTACCGTTCCTTGCATTTATCTTTCGTAGATTGCTTGGCATTATATATATATATATATATGTATATATATATATATATATATATATATATATATATATATGTATATATATATATTTATATATATATATACACACACACACACACATATATATATATATATATATATATATATATATATATATATATATGCGATATATATATATATATATATATATATATGCGAAAGTGATTGTCTCATATGCTGGCGCCGCTTTCCGACATAATCAGACTCCGAGAAAAAAAACAAAAAAGATTTACACTTTCCGCTTGACTATATTCGGAATATTCAAGATAGCAACATGATTCCGGAAGATGCTCCTTGCGAACATGAATAATTATGAAAGAAAAATATTTCTATTGTTTTCCTTAACACGGTAATAGAAAATACAAAGAACGTCAGGCAAACATACAACTGCGCACAAACATCCAAACACCCATACACACACACATATGTATTCATTTCACACATGTTTTTACATGCACGTATTGATGCATATGTATATAGTCACAGACACATATACATACATATATGTGTTTGTGTGTGTGTGCGTGTACGAATGTTTATGTGTATATATAAGTAGAAAATTACATTTGTTTTTTTCTTGATTTCCTGTGAAGGATATATATTTTATTAAAAAGACATTGAAATGTGCTATAGTCGTACAAGTTATTTCAGTTTTAAAACTGGTTCATTTCGTCGAACTGTATGTTCAAATGGAAAAAAGTCGATCAGTTAACCCACGTGCGTAGATCGTGATGTTAAAATCATTTGATTCATCCATACTTACTTGAATAATATTTACGTTTCATAAACGTTAATATCAGCTATATTCTTGCCGAGATGTATGTTTTTTTTAAGGTAATCAGAGATGGCTTCGTAGACGAGTTCGAATCATTCGATCAGCGGTAATCAGTAATCGCGACACTTTACACTGATTATTCCCGAAAGGATGCACTATTAGTATGTGTAGGTATTATAGTACTTATCTCTCTCTCTCTCTCTCTCTCTCTCTCTCTCTCTCTCTCTCTATATATATATATATATATATATATATATATATATATATATATATATATATATAGCACGCATACACACACGCCAATTAATATATATATATATATATATATATATATATATATATATATATATATATATATATATATATATTAATTGGCGTGTGTGTATGCGTACTGATATAGATATGGCATTTTTTCTAGATACTAACTATGACACGATTTTAATCATATTTTAAAAAACTAATTTCCTTATGTAAGCAAAGCATTCATTTTCATTTGTTCATTTTTTGCCTAAGAAAATCCTTCATATGCAAATAAGACGTTTCGGAATTAGTGTATATTGAATATTTGTTAAAGTAAATATATTGATCAGCCTTCTGTCTAATTTGTGTATTATTTGAATTCTACGAAATATTAGTTTCACATCGGATGTTATTCGAACAATGATTATCCCTGTGTAGCTTAATAATATCAACTAATCAGGAATCAAACGTAACTGTTCAATCTACGGTAATAGCTTGCTATCATTCCGTCGACTATGGCGAGGTAGGAATTTTAAAATCTCATGGCACAGCTCATATAAATGTTAACGTTACAGTCAATTCTAAATGATGACTTTCTTGTGATGGAATATTTTTCTCTCCTCTACAGGCTATTCTAGGAATACAATTCCAAGATAATCAAAATTTCTACCTGGCCATGCTTGACGAAAAGAGAGCAAGCAACACTCGTAGATTGAATTAAACACGCCGTTTAAATTTCTGTACAGATATCAGAGTTCGAAATAATCATTCCGTTGTTCGCCAAACACACACATAAAGAGGTCTAGGTTTCATCTTCTCAAAACTTTGTAAGAATCACATCAGTAGTTCAGATAATCCAATAATACACATTGTAAGTCATTATCTCCAAATTTCTAAAATGTTTATTTTAAATTTTCTTTGTCCATTCTTTTATTTAACGCAGATTATAACTTCTATAATTCTTTCGCCCTAGCAGCAGTGTGATTGTTCACAAAGGCCGGTAAGTGTAATTGTAAATGTAAGCAAGCTTGCAAAAAAAAAGGCATGTACACTCACACCGCCATTTTTCAGTAGGGGCGTCTCGGTTATTAGCAATACTAACCACTTTTCAAAGCGAGGAGACAAAGCCCAAGAAGATGACCCTTTTACAACTGCACATGACAAGAAACATATCTCAGTCATAATATGATTGCTATGGTGCCTAGGAAAAAGCCCGCGCGATTTTAATTTATGCTATTTTGTCTTTTAAGCTCACCAAGTCCTGCGGACAACGCTTGGTAGCGTAAGATATTACTTAATAAACACGAACTTCATACTATACTTGACTGAGCGAATAGTGAGTTACAAAAATGTGTGTAGTGATATTCATATGAAAAACTGTCCTTTCTATTTATTTAAAAAGAAAATATAACTTTTTTATATATGAGCCGTAAAATTGCATTCATCTGTAAAAGATCTAGCTAATTTGCATATTTTTTAAACATTCATTTTAATTAATTCCCTATTAGTGTTTACCGGTTTTCTTAGTAAAATATCACGTGTAATTATATTCATGCAGCCATTCTACATAATTTATACTTGCGTAATATTTGCATAAAAAGCTTATAGTGAAGACAAAATAATTAGCTACCAAGATCCTCTGTCAGTTTTTGGTCTACACACATAAAACTTATATAATTCGAAACTGTATATTTGGGTTTAAGCAGGGGTGCATCGGTGCAAAAATGAGAAAATTAAAAAAAAAAATTGCGAGGTAAAGGTCGAACGACGGCATTACGATTATGCAACATAATAGTAACATAATAGCTATTAGTTACGTAACATAATAGCTATTAGTTCATACCTTTATTATTATCCTTGAAGCAAACACGTCTTCATAGATCAGGCATTAACGTCAGAGGCAAAAGTAAATCGTAAGCTAAACGTATCGATTTCGATCTCCGGTGGTAGCGCACGATTCTTTTTTTTTTTCTTTTTACTTTTTAAATCATTATTATATATTGGGTCCAATCTAATTTAATAATTATTCCGAAATCTGCATGAATAAAAACGCAATATATAAACGTATATTACGACTGGACAATGCCGAGCGACCTGCTACTGGACAAGAGCTGTTAGGAAGAACTTATCCTGCCTTGTCAGAGTTAAGAATATACATATATATATATATATATATATATATATATATATATATATATATATATATACACATACACACATTGATGTATATGTAGACATTCACACAAAGACACACGCGCACCCATATATCTCGTATATACGCACGTGCGTATATGCCTAAAAGAAAGTTTCATGTAAGCGTGCCTATAATTGTCCGTGTGCACGTCTAATCTTTACATCGCTTTTCTGTGTATTTCTTACCAGTCAGTGCGTGTGCTGTTTTATAATGGATTTAATAACGGTTTTCGCTTAAACGGAATTCAAGAGATTTACAGCTTTTCTGTTTACTTTTATCTTAAACTATGTAAACACGGGAATACCTGTTTGCTTATATAATATATATCAACCACTCGTTTATTTTTTATCTAGGTGCCGTCAGCGTCAGGTGGTTTGAATATATATATATATATATATATATATATATATATACATATATACATATATATATGTATATATATGTATGTATATATATGTACATATATATATATATATACATATATATTAACCTTTTTTGTACCAATGTTCCTTAAATGGAACATAGTTTTCAACATACTATAGAAATTGTAATTTTGCTTTAAATTCTATTTTTATAAGTTATTTCTATTAAAGTAGCTTCATTTTACTCCAGATTTATGAAAACTTTTATAAATTATTCTTATAGTTAAAATAAATGGAATTTAAAATAGAGCTATAATCATTGTTTTTCTTGATGAGAATTGGAAGGCCTGAAATAACCATAAAGCAACCTGAGAGAAGTTTTTGATCAAGAGGATATCCTTCAGCAGCAATCAAGGTTTGTATGTATGCTGTTAAAAATATAATACACCTAACAAAAAATCTGATAAGAGAAAAATAAAAAAAAATGTTCCATTTATAAAACATTGGGAGGTTACTGCTCCAAAGGTAGCAACATATATCTTGTATTGTATTACCTAATACTGTAGGTTTTATAAGGTATTCATTAAATATTTTAAAAATTATAGAAATAAATTTTATATTTCTGACAATATGCATCTTTTTTTTCATAGATGGATCCTCATAAATTTTATGGAAGAAAGACGACAAGAGTTTCTACACTTGCTGAAGCTCGTGAGGTGATTGAGCAATCATCAGATCCTGCAGCCATTGTTGTGCTACCTCCTACTGCAGGAGATGCAGCAGATCAAGAAATGATATCGAGGAAATCCCCGAAGACCCGGAAGTTGAGTATGAGCCGACTGGAGAAATTGAAATAGAAGAAAATACGGAAAGCGAGTGTGATCACGAAATCCTGCCACTTCAAAAAAAGGAAACAGAATAGTAACATTGTTTGGAAGAAGAGTGCTATATTTAGCAAGCCAATGCAAGTTGGAAATGCCGTTATAGATTAGAAGCTTGAAAAACTTGAAGGAATGACACCTTATGAAATTTGGAAGCTAATATTTTCTACCGAAATGTTGCAACATATAGTTTTTCAAACTAACCTGTATGCTAATAGGGATAAAAACGTTGAAAAATTCATAATATTAGAACAGGAAATGGAACACTTTTTAGAGATCATCTTGTTGTCAGGATATCATCTTGTACCACAAGAGAAGCTGTATTGGTCAACCCAGTCTGATTTTCGTGTAGAAATTGCTGCTAAAACTATGAGTAGAAACAGGTAACTTGAAATAAAAAAAGTACTCACACTTTGATGATAATCTGAAGCTTACTGCAGGTAATAAAATGAGTAATTTTATTATATGATATGATGAATGAAAATCTTGTGCAATTTGGTGTTTTTCACAAACTGCTCAGTATAGATGAGTCAATGCTTCCATATTATGGACGTCACAGTGCTAAAATGTTCATCAGAGGGAAGCCAATACGTTTCGGATATAAAATCTGGTGTATTTGCGGCAATGATGGCTTTCCTTATCATATGAAAGTCTACCAGGGAAAGGAGGATAACCCTGAAAACTTGCCCCTTGGTACTAGGGTAATCAACGGCATGGTAGATGTTATAATGTCCAATACAGATATTACTTGCCACGAATTGTACTTTGATAACTGTTTTACAAGCTACAACCTACTGTCTGAACTAGGTGATAAAAGTGTTAGAGCAACTGGAACAGTAAGAGAAACAAGAACATCTAATGCAACGAAAAAGCTCATCTGCAGCAAAATTCTCAAGAAAAAGGAAATGGGAGCTGTTGATTATTGTTCTGATGGAAAAGTTTATGTTGCAAAATGGCATGACAACTCAATTGTAACAATCGCAAGCAATTGGGAAAACCATAAGCCTGTTCATAAGGTAAGACCTCGTGTCAAAGCGGGAGAAAAGCAGGTTCCGCAGCCGCACATCGTACACTCTTACAATAAAGGAATGAGTGGTGTCGACCTAATGGATAGACTAGCTGAATCTTATCGACCTAGTATACGGGGTAAAAAGTGGTACTGCCCACTCTTCATCAATGTAATAAATTTGTCAGTGATAGCAGCATGGAGGCTTCACTGCAAAACCGATCAAAAATACTATCTCATTTGGAATTTCGCAGTCAAATCACACTGTGTTTGCTAAAGGCAGGACCACAACGTGGAAGAATATCTATGTGGCTGGAACATTGCCCGCCAATGTAAGATTTGATGGAATGGATCATACATTAGGGTCCACAACACAAGGGAGATGCAAAGTGTGCAGCAAAAATACTAAAAATATGTGTTGAAAATGTAATATTCGGTTACATGCAGAGAGGGGAAAATTGTGTTTTGAAAAATATCATAAGAAACAATGAAAACATATAAAATAAACACTTCTTTTCTTATATTTTAGATCTAGTATATTATACATGGAATTTTATTTTATAGCTTTATAAGATATCACTTATTTTACAAAGGAATAAATTGTCAGAATTTCAATGTCGTTCACCTGTAACCTCCCAATGTTCCTTAAATGGAACACACAATAAAATAAAAAATTGATATCGTATAAAGTTCAAATTTTATATATAAAGTCATTAAGCTATGGTGAACTCATATTTTAAAAATGGACGAAATCGTAAAGCAAATGCTATGGTCGGTCCAAAAAAGGTTAATAGTGAAACCAGCCGTTGCCCAGGATTGAATGATGATCAAGAAATGTTTCACAATCTGTTGTTTGGAAGATTGTGGATCTTACTCCGAGAGCACCACGACCGGCCCCCAACTAGTGCAGAACATCTATCGATTTGATTGAAAAATGAGCGATTTCGACGAGTTTGATGACAATAAACATATTGACAGTTTAGAAAATGTGTTAATTCTCACTCAATTCCGGAATACATCTAGTCTTCCTTTAAGGCTTATCTTTATCAAGGATGGTACAGAAAAGTAGAAATATGTTCAGTGGCTACATGATTTTTATTGTAATTAACTATTCCCTTGTCTTTTGTCATTTGCATATTTCTTTCTTTTTTTATCGTATGCAAATGTAGATTCCTAAAATTTTATTTATTCACGACTAGATATTATTATATATAGATATAAGTATATATAGACATACATATATAAAGATATAAGTATATATAGATATGAGTATATATAGATATGAGTATATATATATATAGATATAAGTATATATAGAGAGATATCAGTAGTATATATATATATATATATATAGATATATATAGAGAGAGATGAGTATATATACATATATAAAAGTATATATAAATATATATATAGATATAAGTATATATAGATATGAGTATATATATATAGATAGGAGTATATATAGATATAGTATATATAGATATAAGTATATATAGATATACGTATATATAGATATAAGTAGTATATATATAAATATACATGTATACATATGCATATATAGATATAAGTATATATAGATATGAGTATATATATAGATATGAGTATATATAAATATGAGTATATATAGATATAGGTATATATAGATATAAGTAGTATATATATATATATATATATATAAGTATATATATATAAGTATATATATATATAAGTATATATATGATTGGAAATGTTTAAAAAAGAATACGAAAAGTATAAAAGCTTATAACTTTTCTTTATTCGTTTTCAATTGGTGACAGGAATACAAAATAATATTATGAAAAAAAATGTTAAAAAAGTTTTTTTACAGGTATATATTTTCGACCGATCCTTCAGTCTTCATCGGTGTAGTGAAATATAAATATATATATATATATATATATATATATATATATATATATATATATGTATATGTATATATATGCATATAAGTATATATAATATAAGGATATATATAGATAAAAGTATATATACTATAAGTATATATAGATATATGTATATATATTTATATATAGATATAAGTATATATATATAGTTTTAAATATATATAGATATAAGTATATATAGACATAAGTACATATATATATATATAGAGAGAGATAAGTGTGTATATATATAAGCGTATATAGATATAAGTATTATAGTATTCTTAAGTAATAGAAAAATCAAAGTTGTCCTCGACGGACGTACATCCAAACAATATGACATAAATGCGGGAGTGCCTCAGGGGTCTATCCTTGGACCTCTATTGTTCCTGATATTCATAAACGACCTCCCTGATAATATTGTTTCGGAGATGGGTATATTTGCCGATGACACCACTCTCTATAACAGATATGAGGGGAAAACAAATGAACACATATCCAAGAAAATGGCAGAAACACTAGAGGATGACCTCCAAACCGTAGTGGAATGGGGACAAAAATGGTTGGTCTCATTCAATGCTGCTAAGACTAAGCTTGTTTCCTTCAATAACTACAAGAAACCTTCTCTACCACCAATAGCAATGGCCAAGAACACATTGCCTGAAAGTACTTCTTTTAAACTCCTCGGCCTGACGTTTACAGGGAATATGAACTGGAATAGATACATTGAGAGCATTGCCAAGGCTGCTGCAAGGAAGGTTGGCTCCCTCTACCGTGCTAGAAAACTGCTTACGCCTGACAGTATCCTATACCTCTATAAGGCAACCATTCGCCCATGTATGGAGTAATGTTGTCACATCTGGGCTGGTGCATCTGCTGCTTGTCTCTCGCTCCTGGACAGGGTTCAAAAAAGAGTCGCAAACCTGATAGGTCCTGAACTGTCATCTGGGCTTCAACCTCTGTCCCATCGACGAGATGTTGCATCCCTCTGCCTGTTCTACAAATACTTTAATGGTGAATGCTCTGACGAACTGCAAACACTTGTACCTCCCCGATGTAACTACCCCCGACAAACCCGACAAGCTACTAAGTCTCATCCCTTTACAGTAGAGATCCCTAGGTGCAAGAAAGCCTTTTACTCCAATAGTTTCTTCCCCAGAACTGCGGGTCTTTGGAACTCCCTTCCGGGATTCTGCTTTCCCAACTGCAATGATATGCAGAAGTTCAAGTGTAATGTTAACAAACATCTTTCTACTCTTCTCCCTTCATAATGACCCCGCTAATTAATTCCCTAATAGTAGCCCCCTGCTTCAAAGTGGCACTGTGCCTTGTTTGGGGTGAAAATTGAATAAAAAAAAAAAAGTATATATAGACATGAGTATATATATATAGCTTATAGTATATTATAGATATGAGTATATATAGATATAAGTGTATATAGATATAATATACACATGTAGAAAAATAAACCAGTAGTTCGGCTACTTTATTCCCCTATGAACATATCGTCATAGATGACAAAAACAGGTCAACATAAAACAATTCTGATACAAATATTTTTATAACTTCTTTTCACTACAGTATGGAACGAATTTGTGGAATTAAGAGCATGCCCTTTTTGGAAGCGCCGTCGGGAGTTAGACGAACACTCGGCGAATGGCTGTCTTTTATATTTTTTGGGAGGTCATGTTCGCTATGTTCTCGACATATGATCAATCCGGGTAGTCCAGTCGATTCCGGTTGGGAGAGGAGGAGGTGAGTAAGCGAAGGGTAGCATTGATTGCGGAGCCAAGCCTGGGTCCCTTTGGACTTCTGAGCATGGTCTGCCAGCAGCCAAATGATTTCACCAGGGCATCACAACGCCCTTCAGTCCATCCAGGTACACTTTGGTGTAAACTTTCAAGCCGACTTCGAAGATATGAGGTGGCATGATGTGGCCCTCACAAAAACTATAACCATGACCGGAAACTTCGTGTCCTTAAGCATTAAATCCTCGTGATTTTCATTTTGATGTTGCTGGCAATATTCTTGTTGTCTTGGATCGGTAGAGAGCATAAGTTGTATAACGGCGCATCCCCGATCCCGTATTTTAAATATTATGAAACGTTTAGACGTGCTAAAAGGCTTCTATTGCTCTTAGCAGTTATAAATAATAACGTTATCATTTCATTGCGGTAAAATACCTGCATAAGTACCGATAATTTAGTGTAAAGTTGGTCGCAGAGGTATTCGTTTTTGATTAGTCTGTTTGATGCGCTTTTTATTGTACAATAGCAGAGCGCCCGACATTGCCCGGTCGTAAAATACGCTTTATATTATAATTTGATTAATGCAGACTTCGTATTTATTATCATATTATATTGAACCTAATATATAGTAAGATTGAAAGAACTAAAATAGAACAAAAAAGATGTCCGCTCCTATCGAGAATCGAAATCAAAATATATATATATATAAGTTTTTAAACTGATAAGTGGAGTTATTATTAGAATTTTTGGGAAGATCGATGGTGGGAGAAAAAACACAAAAAATAGTCAAAATATTATTCGACTAAAAAAAAAAGGACCTCGAGGTACCTTTCTGTCTGACACTTGTAAAGAGATTACTTCGATAGCAATTAAAACAAAACAATTTCCACATAATTCAAAATGGAGCGAAGGAAGGAGTAAAACAATATATATATATATATATATATATATATATATATATATATATATATATATATATATATATATATATATATATAAAACTACACGGGGTTAATTAAATGAATGAATAACCCGTGGTATATCGTCCATATTTCAGAACTTAGGAAGAAATAAAAAATATATAGTTAACTTGCCTGCAAACAAGTGCAGAAACAAGAAATAATGACGCAATGTAGGCATTTTTCCCCATTTTTTTGTTTTGTTTTTTGGTAAATCAGAGGTCTTTACACAGGTCTAATTCGTTTTGCCTACAAAGCGATGGTTTGCGCATTACTACAGTTATGGCCTCCAAAATATTGAAATGTTTTTTGGAACGAGCCTCGTGTACAATGCGAAAACACTCATTCAAACATGCTTTATTGTAATATAAATGCACACCAGTTGATAACTCATGAATAGGTGAGCGCCCAGATATGCTTCGTAAATGTCCGGAAGTGTACTGTGAACGCCCAGATGATGTCAACAATGTGTTTATTCTTCAGCCCCTGGGCTTTCGAAAACACGCAGGGACATGCTGTGCCAATTTGACCCCCAGCCGTTGAAACGTACAACCCACATAGTCAGTATCACACCGACATTTAAATTGATATACAACTAAACTTTTTTGCAGTGTGTGAAGTGTATCTTTCTTAAAAGTTGGGAAGACACACACACACACACCCACACACCCACACACACACACACACACACATATATATATATATATATATATATATATATATATATACACACAAGTTAGAAAAGCATTTCATCCAAGGCATGAAAATTGTTAAACAAAATGTTTTTACTATAGGCTTTAAAAATAAAGGTACAAGATTCAATTTTAAATTTATTTATCTTCAAAGTGTACTTTTATCAATTTTACAAAGTAACGTATGCAAATTTAATACCTTACTTTGTAAAATGTATAAAAATGCACTTTGAAGATAAATAAATTCAAATTGAATCTTGTACCTTTATTTTTAAAGCCTATAGTAAAAACATTTTGTTTAACAATTTAAATGCCTTGTATGAAATGTTTTTCTAACTTGTATCCTATCTTTTTTAGATTATATTTTATTTAATTTATTAATTTGGATTTTAAAAAATTAATGTGATTTTGTATGTATTTATAAAAACTTTCCTACTCTCTATTTCAGATTGTATTTCTCCTCACACCACAACTCATTTTAGCAACCCCCTCTTTGTATTATTACAGGTCTGAATATTCTCTCTGTTTAAGTTTGCAATTCTCCTCACTCCACAACTCTTTTTTGCAACTTTCTCTCTTTGTCATACATGTCTGAATAATGAGAAAATTTGAATTTTTTAACAAAAACTTTTTTAGATTAATTTTTTAAAAACTTCTTTCAGAATAGAAAATCTTTAGAATTTAATAAGGAACATATTTCATATAGGTTTCACCAAAAATATTCAGAAGTTAACGAAAAAAATAGAGATGAAAATTTCAAAAAGAGTGTATAACTGGTTACGCTCAATAGTAGTCCTCGCTAGCGAAAGACTTTGTTATTGTTATTCTATTATTATTATTATTATTTTTATTCGTTTAATAGTTTATTTATCGGATGATGATGATTTCATTAACTTTAAACTTTGAATTATTTAAATTTAAAATCAAATTTCGAAAAAAAAATTCCCTTATATAAATCGATTTTAATTTGAACCCAAATTAATTTAAAAATCTAATTTGTCTTATGCATAAAAAATCTTAAAATTTATATTGGTATCCGTTAAAAAACTTAAAATTTCGTTTAATTATATTGAATTACGTTTAAAAATTTCTAAAATACGTTCAAAGGTTTTTAAAAATTTTAATCTTTCGTTTAATTATATCGAATAACGTTTAAAAATTTCGAAATACGTTTAAAAATTGTATAAAAATTTTATAAAAACCCATATATATATATACATATATATATATATATATATATATATATATATATATATATATATATATATATGCATGCATGAACATATATAAAAAGAGAATTGTGTTTACTCTAACTATTTTGCGTAAATATTACGCAAGTATAACTCATGTAGAATATCTGCATGAATATGATTACACGTTAAAGATGATCATCCTATAATAATACCGAAAAAAACTAATAGGGGATGAATTAAAATGAATGTTTAAAAGAATATGTAAATTAGCTAGATCTTTTGCAGATGTGTGCAATTCTACATATATATAACAAGTTGTATTTTGTTTTTAAATAAAAAGAAAAAAACCTTCGCCTTTTTTCTTCTTGGCCTTCGGCCCAATGTATTTTTTCTAGTATACAAATGTATTATCTGTTCCGGCAGATTCTGCAATCAGTGATGTGTGAGGGCAACTCCACATATCAGACCATTGCTCTTGAGCAATCAGTTTTTGGTCAATATAGGGGAAACCCTTCATACCAATTGTAACTATCCAGTTCCCTCTCGGGGAAACTGCCCCTCTCCCCTCAATCTCCACATTAAAAAACTGCCCTGTGCCTAATTTGCTCAATGGGGAAGCAAATAAATAACTAAATAAGCAGAAAAGCGTTTGCTTTTTTTTCTTGGACTTCGGGCCAAGATCAAATGTAGTATCTGTCAACTAGCTTGGAGAAACTTCTGTTTAGTTCTAGAGTGACAAGGATGACAAAAGACCCCCACTTTTCCCCATTTTGAGTTGGCCTTGTGCCTAAGTTTTTTTTTTATTCATGTTTATTTTTGCCTGAATAAAGGATGTAATATCTCAAAGTGTAGTATCTGTTCCGAGAGATACTGCAACCAAAGATCATTGCCGTTGTGGCAATGAGATTCTGGTCCATGTATGGACAACCCTATATACCTAGGGGCTCTCACTACCAGCTCTCTCTTCCCCCTCTCCCAGGAGCCGGTCCACTTTTCCTTCTCTCTCTCTCCTCTTCTCTACATTAAAAACGGCCTTATTTATATTTTGGTCTCGTGGGAAAGCAAATAAATACCATAATTAGATAAAAGGGTTTGCTTTTTTCTATTTGTTGGTCTTCGGCCGGGATTAAAGTGTGGTATCAGTTACGATGCTGCTCTTTGGGTTATTTGTCTCGGTCAATGGAGGGAAGACCTCTATGCTGGGACAATTATTATATTTGGTCCCAACCAGAGTGCCCCTTTAGCTTTTGTTTTCGGAGAGCTGGTTGTCCCCCACACATTAAAAACGATTTTTTTTTTACATTTTGCTTTCGTGGGGAAGCAAATAAATACTATTAGAAATAAAAGGTTTTAATATAAATATCAATACAAAAAATTCATAGATAGCAATTCCGTTCCTTTTGTCATCTGTCTTTTTTTCTTAGCCATTCGCAGAGTTCTATTCTTATTGCATACAAATGCAGATTTCGAAAATTTCCTTTCTCCACTAGCACACACGGTATAAACAACTGAAGAACAGTTAAACAGCTAGTCAGCCTTCTTCATCTCTCTTTGTGAACATATCGTCATTGGCGGCGCGAAAAGTGCAACATAATACAATTCTAATACAAATGTATTCCTCGCTTCGTTTCATTACTTCTCGCTTTTTCTTCTCGCTTTCGTTCTAACGACAAAAACATAAAAGCGTACAGTTGTCTCGTCTTTCTGATGCGGTCTCTTCCAACATTTTATCGTTATTGTTTGAGAGGAGGGCGAACCGCTAATGGCGATCGCAGGCGGTTCGACGCTTCGACTAGCATTAAGTATGACCAATAATCGGGCTTCGCTGTCAGAGTCTATTTAAACACCCATCCAGCATCATTTGCAAATGCGAATGACTTAACCAGCTGTGCTTGGGTCGGTCGCCACCTGACAATTTATCTTAATGCGCAGCACTATTTTTTTATGTTTCGGAGTAGGTGGCGCTAGTTTACAGAGACCTTTTCCTCTGGTTTTTGGCCCGAGCGAGCGATACGATATCTGTGATAAAAGTAGATCTTTGAAAATCATGCGTTTTTACATATGCGACATAAACCGGCGGGTTTTTCGCTTATTCTAGAATGATATAGAGAGGTATTGAATTACACAACTTAGTATATTTAACATCAGAAAGACGTCTAAAACGTAGACGAGGTAAGCAAATACCAACGGCGCACAGCAAAAACAAAACAATTAACATATTAGAAGTACCGCAAGAAAGGGTTCTCAAACTAAGTCAGATACATTAATTAGACTCTGGAAAAATATTTTATTCTTTTTCTGAACGATAATATAAGATATATTAAGTACTTTCTCATAAACATTATCGATCGTTTAATTCGGTTGGTTTTGTGAATATATGAACAACCAAATTTGGGACAGTTATTTGCATACTCTTTGTTTGTAAATAAATTACCAAATCGAGCGCTATAAAAGAAGCGGCTAAATTATTATATAATAAGATATTTCATGATAATCTGCATATTATTACGCTTATCGCTTCGACCGTTATGATGCTGACATTCCCTTAAAAGGAAAGTGGAATATTGCAAATGGCTAATAAAAATTTGCATTTAATAATAAAAAAAGAATAGTGTTGATGGTAAACATTATATTAATTGAGAAAAGAATTGCCCCTCTTTATAGTCACTAATTAAAAAAAAATAACGCCAATCCGTTTACGCTTTAAAATTGGTTATTCTATTTTATAATTAAAAATGCCCTGTTTCATTATACCTTTTATTAATTTTATTTTGTTTAACAACAGAAACACTTTTTTTATTTGTCTATTGAAAATAATTACACTACTTTCATTAATTAAAAACAATTAAATTAATTATTTTTGCTTATATTTCTATATAAGTATCTCAGTGTCTAGAGTTAACCAATAATATTCATGATAAATTTATTTTATTATAAACAAACGAACACATCAGAATTTTGGATAATTAACAGTTTCTTGCCATGGACAGAAAATTAATATGTGACCTGAGTAAGTTTTTAACATTTTTTTCTTTCCTATTATTAATACGAATCAATTTTAAATCTCAATTCGAAAATTCTAAGCAATTAATTAAAAACTTTGAGCTATGTTTAATTTAGTCTCTGATATTTTTCCTGCAGAGTATTATGGAACTCTCATTATTATTATTATTATTATTATTATTATTATTATTATTATTATTATTATTATTATTATTATTATTATTAATAATAATGATAATAATAATAATAATAATAATAATAATAATAATAATAATAATAATAATAATAATAATAATAATAATTTGCGAATTTTTAATTTGGGAAAAGTTCGGTGTGCACCCCACCATCTTCATTATATATATATATATATATATATATATATATATATATATATATATATATATATATATATATATATATATATATATATATATATATATACACTCGCATTTCAGCCCGGCGTTGCCCGGGTGTTTGGGGGGTGTATATTGAACTAAAAAAAAACGATCAATTCTTTTAAAGTTGACCCATATTATGACCCCTTAACATATTACAAACAAAACGTATGCAAATAACTGCCCCACATTTGGTTGTTAATTTGGGGCTTAAATAAGATATTTAGTGAGATCCCTGATCAAACAACCTATATCTAAAATTTCAACTGTTTAGACTCAAAATTTGTCGGAGAAGTTTCGTAGAGTTCTCAAAGGTAAAATCGTAAAACTTTGATCACTTAATAGCAAAATTTCTGGCCAAAAACAGATCACAAAGATTTTCCCAAATCTCAGTACCCTGTATATAAAAGTTCCAGTGTGCAGACTAAAAAGTGACAGAGTTATTGCGTAGGGAAATGTACACACACAGACACACAGACACCCAAACACGTTCACTTTTATAGATATACTAGCATTTGTGGCCGGCGTTGCCCGGGTTTTTGGATGTGTGTGTTGAGCAAAAAAAAATAGTGGAAGTAGAAAGGCAGCCTCGGACCACTACCGCAAAGGACGAAAAGAACGGGGAAAACCTGACATCTTTGTCGTTACGACCACCGCCAAACCGTAAGTTATATTGATTTTAATTATGGCTAGACAATAGAAGAAAAGGATGACTTTAAAAAATATCTGCGAAAAAACGACCCCCTGTAGAAAAGTGCCCAGTTGAAGTGGAAGATATTAATGTTTTTAGCCTATTTTAGATATTTATTGTCCGAAAGGTCGACCTTCAAAGCGATACTTACATTGTAAAAATCCATCGCCTGTGTCGAAAGCTTTGGGCACACATGCAAACATATATATATATGCATACATCCATTTATATATTGATAACTAAAAATGTTCGAACCAAACCGATTAAAAAGCTTGCCCTATCTTTGAATACCGTTTATGTAAAATTTCAAATGTTTAAACGCGAAAGTGTCTAGGCAATTTTGTAGAGACCGCAGAGGTAATTTTTTTAACTTTGACCACTATTATGACCCCTAAACATTTATTGTTTTCGGCGCCATTTAAGTTATTAAGGTAGATCCATGCCCAAGGAACCTATATCTTAAATTTCAAGTGTTTAGACCCAAAACTGGCGGAGTAATTTGGTAGAGTTCTCAAAGGTCACATCGTTGAACTTTGACCCCTTTATAGCCGGATTTCTTGCCGAAAACGAATTACACAGATTTTCCCAAATCTCAATGCCCTGTATATTAAATTTCGAGTCTGTTGACAAATTTATTGCGTAAGGAAATGTACACACACATACACGTTTACTTATATATATATATATATATATATATATATATATATATATATATATATATATATATATATATATTATTTACGATTCTTTGAGAGAAAATCCATATTCCAAACGAAAGAACACCATTAATTTCTGATCATTGGAATACATAAATAACATAAAAATATTTGAAAACCAAAACGTTTATAATATAAATTCTTAAAATAAGATTGAATACTCGTTCGTGTCTGTGTAGGGCGTTGGAGGTAATATTTATCTTAAAATGTTTCATTTAATTTACAAACAAAAATAATGACGAGTGTGGGTGCAGACCGACCTTTCCAAAGGTAAAAATATTGCAAAATAATAATAATGATGACGGTGAGAAGGGGGGGTCTTAATCTAGTAAATAATTAAAACTATAATGACGTGGGTGGGACAGACATAACTTATTTCAAAGTATAAAAATCGTAAATTAATAATAACAAGCATTATAATAAGGGCGTAGCTAGAGAGCCCAACCTCAAAATAAATTAGTTCGCTTCGACTATTATCATCGTGACATCCCTTAAAATGAAATTGGAATCATCCAAATAACCATAAAACACGACTGTTAACAATAATCACATTAAAAACCATCGTCATCGCATACGTTAATTAATGAGTCACGAATGACCTACCTTCATGGTTACTAATTTTCATCTATCCGCAACCGCACACTAAAAAAAAACGCCATTAATGGATCAATGAAAAACGGTGCTGACAGCAAACAGAGAAGTGATAGGGCAAGTTGACATTACACGAATGGAATAGTACTGCCAAATGGAGAAATTATGAACGAAATAGAAGACACAGATTAAAAGTATTTCGGAGTGTGGCATCATGAACAGGGAAGTGAAGGAGAAAGTCAGGAAGGAGTATCTTAGAATGCAAAGTCGAAACTGTATTGAAGCAACCTAATGAAAGCAGTGAATGCATGGGAAGTCAGTGTTTTGAGATACAGTGCAGGAATGTTTGAATGGTCTTACAAGGGGTTTCATGCCATGGATATCAAAACAAGACAAGTTTTAGAAATGTTTGGTATATTTCACATTCGAAGTAGCGTGGAAAGGCTGTATCAAAAGAGGAAAGACGGTAGGAGAGGATTGAAAAGTGTAAAGGATTGTGTTAGAACCGAGGAGATCCGTTGAAGGAGCATGCTTTTTTTTTTTTTTTTTTTACTCAGTGATCACCACTTATCAAGGCCCGGAAGCCACTCAGGGATAAGGGTTATTGCAAGTACATTACGTTAGTGAGGAGATTTGCTGAAATGTTTACTTAAGGGGGCGGTTCATTAGGAATTTGTTAACATTGGACTTGAAGACATCCAAGTTGTAGTCCGGAGGGAAGCAGGCAGACGGAACAGAGTTCCACAGGCGTGCAGTTCTAAGAAAGGAGCTTTGTTCATGGAATCTGCATTTTGATTTAGGCACAGATATAGAGTGGGGGAAATTTTTCACAGTGGATTCAGCTAGACGGGTGTTTTTCGTGAAAGATTGGCGAGGGGGGACCAGAGATTGGAGTTCAGACGAGCATCTGCCATGGAAATAACGATAAAACAAGGATAGGCTCGCAACGTCTCTTCTGTGTGAGAGAGGTTGCAGAGTAGAGAAAAGGGCATCCCCCACTTAGCCACGAAGTCTATTTTGTACTCTGTCAAGGCAGGATAGGCTGTCTTTAGCAGCTCCTGCCCAGATATGGCAACAGTATTCCATCCTTGGACGTACTTGGCTTTTATATAGATAGAGAATTGCATCCGTAGTGAGATATCTTCTGGAGCGGTAGAAGGATCCCACCATCTTTCCAGCGACCTTGGCAACAGACTTGATGTACGTGTTCCATTTCAGATCAGGAGTAAAGGTCAAACCCAGAAGCTTGTCAAAACACGGGGCCTTACCCAGACGAGAGCCATCCATCACAATTGATGCCAGATGGGGATCAGAGCGTTGATGATGTAAGGATAGCAGTTTGGTTTTGGATGCATTAAAGGTAAGCAGCCACCTTTTCCCCCACTGAACCACGCGCTCGAGATCAGAGGAGAGAGAATCAGAGAGAACTTTGTCATTTACAGCCTTTGATGTGTTGCCGTAGATGGTCGTGTCATCAGCATAGATGTCAACGAATGATTTAAGTATGTGTTTAGGGAGGTCATTGATGTAGATCAGGAAGAGAGTTGGGCCCAGGATTGACCCCTGAGGGACTCCAGCATTTATATTGCAGACCTCTGATTTTTGTCCATCTACCACTACTCTTATGAGCCTATCGGAGAGAAATGATTTAATGATTGAGAAAACATTTCCAGTTATACCGTAGCTGGAAATCTTGTGAAGTAGACCCTTATGCCATACCTTGTCGAAGGCCTTTGATATGTCAAGAGCAATTGCCCTAGAAAGGAAGCCTTTGTCAAGAGATTCACTAATCCTGTGGGATATAACCGTCAGCACATCTGCGGTAGATCTTGCAGAGCGGAAAGCATATTGTGTGTCACTAAGAAGGTTGTTTCTGCTGAGGTGGTTGACTATTTCTCTATTTAATATGGATTCCAGCATCTTACTCATAACACACAGGAAACTTATTGGTCTGTATTGAGAGGGAGATGACTTATCACCTGAATTCTTAAATACAGGGCAAACTGATGAGGTCTTCCAGGGAGTCGGAAAGCACTTCTCTTCAGCGCTTAAATATGTTTCGTAAGTATGGGAGCAAGTTCAGAAGTAGAAATCTTCTTTCATTCTAGAAAGACATGCCAGCTACGAGTTGACAGACGGAGAACGGAATTCTAATGTGGTTAGAATTGAGGAGTAGATGCTTAAGGGTGTGGCCAATGAAGTGGAGGTATGTGAGATAAAGGCTGATTATGTGAAAGGTATGGATAGAGAAAGGGCAGAGAAACTTGCTAGGAAGAAAATGCACGGAAGGTTCTTTCAGGATATAGCAGAAGTGCCTGATGAAAGATCATGCCAATGGCTTAGAGCTGGGTATCTGGCAAAGAGTACTGAAGCTTTTGTTTGTGCAGCACAAGAGAACGTATTAAGAAAACGATTGTTTAAAAAAGTGGTTCTAGGAGAGGAAGTTTCTGCAGAATGCCGGATTTGTAGTAAGATCTCAGAGTACATCGTGCACCTTACAGCAGAGTGTAGTGGATTAGCCCAGAGATAGTACCGTAAAAGACACGATTGCATGGGACTCCGGCTATATTAGGAAGTCTGTAAGAAGGTTTGGGTGAAGTGTGCTGAAAAGTGGTTTGAGGAGGCGCCTGGTGAAGTGAGAACAAGTAAGGATGGAAATGTAGAGGTATGGTGGGACAAAAGTTTCAGCACGACCAAGCAATTGGAAGATAATCGTCCGAATTTTGTCGTCATTGACAAGGTATCAAAAAACTGGCAGATTGTAGACTTCTCAGTACCCTGGGACAGGAATATGAGAGAGAATGGAAAAGAGAAGTGGAGCAATTATGCTCCATTGGCCTTGGAAATAAGGTGTATACAAGGGGTTAAACACAAAAAAATCCCAATCGTAGTAGGTACGCTCAGAGTAGTATCAAGTCGTCTGGAAAAACAATTGAAAAAACTACGAATCGCCGATGTTTCTGTGGCCTGCAGACGTCGTCTATTGTAGGTACCACCAACTTCCTAAGGAAAACCGTTGATCTTTGAAGCTCCTGGTTTGGAGCCGGGATTGAGGGAAATCTTCTTGAAATGAATCCCATCACTTTCCAGCGAGACGTTCATAAACGAAATCATCATCATCGTCATCATCATCATCATCATCATCATCATCATCATCATCATCATCATCATCATTAATAATAACAATACTACTTCTACTACTACTACTGAGGGGGGCGAACCTGAACTTCTACTACTAGGATATTTTAGTATTTCATCCGGGTGTATTGTCAAGGGAATGATCTTTCCGTGATGTTGTCCTGACAAACACTGATAGTCAATTAATGGCGATGTTTCGTAGGCATTCACTATCTCTCCTATACATTCTTACTCTCCCTTGATGACATCCCAAAGCTCTACAGTAGGACAGGCAGAGATGATGAGTGTTCCTCGTAGCCAGAATGGTGATATGGACGTCGAGAAAGCATGAGAAACGTAGGGTGGGATCTTTTGCTGATCAGGATCTTATCCCTTTCTTCAAGCACCAGCTGAATGTAAAGATCAGATGTAATTGGAAAAGATTATCTCTCGCGGCGTGTGAGAAAAGATAGGTTTAAATAGCGAGTCTATACCTACGTAGAGGTGTAAAGATGGAGTTTGTGTTTCGTGCCTTAGTATGGCGCGCAGGTTTCTATGTTCTGTCGAACTCCATGTCCTTTTGGTCCCTATATAAGGTTTCTGAGCTAGGCCAGTGAATGCCCTGCTTTCTATCCCCGATAGGTAACCTCAATGTTGTACACCACCTTTTTCCTTTTTGCTCCTGGCTACCCAATAACTACCCTCATCCTGGAGCAACATCATATACACCCCAACCTCCACACTCCATGTATTTTGTACTCTAGAATTCATTTAGATATCAAAATGCTTGTTTTCGAGCCAAAACAAGCCGGAAAACACTGGGCAGTCTATCATATAAAGAGGGTTGGGAGGGTTCCACTGATATTTGGTGTCGTTTTTGGCATTTTCCCTCATCCCACGCCAATGAGACAACATTCCAATTGCTTTTATTACGGAATTTTAATTTTTCCCAGAATATTATATATATATATATATATATATATATATATGTAATTATTCATTTATTAAAAAATAAAAGATTTTATTCGGAAACCTTATGTAGGACGATCCCCCAGTGTGCGTGTGGTCTGATGGTGAATGATATGGTTAGGATTAGCATTGACTACTCACGGTACAGTGACGAGGATGACCAAATATCTTCTTTTGCAATTTTGTGCCTAATTTTTTAGTTTTCTGTTCATTTTTTGTAACATTTCATGAAAATAAAAAAAATAATATATCTCAAATTATCTCCAGTATGAATTCAAACTCTTTTCTAAATTTCTTCAATAGTCTTTCAAATTTTCTTCAGTTGACATACAAATTCCCCCATTTAACATTCAAACTGCCCCTTTGTAAGCATTGGAGGCATTAACTCTTTCTTCAACCTTTCTCAAATAAGCACGAACGGTTCCGTGCAATTAGCATATTTTCTCTGTCTCTCACTCTTTATCTCTCTTTATCTGTCTCTCCCCCTCTTTTTCTCTCTCTCTCTCTTTCTATCTCACTCTTTCTGTCTTTTAATCTCTTTTCGCTCTCTCCTTCTCTCTCCCTTTCTCTCTCTTTCTTTGTATTTCTCTTTCTCTCTCTTTCTTTCTCGTCTATTTCTCTCTCTTTCTCTCTCTCGCTCTTTCTCTCTCTCGCTCTTTCTCTCTCTCTCGCGCTCTCTCCTTTTCTCCCTCTCTTTTTGTCTGTCTCTCGCTCGCTTTTACTCTATCTCTATCTCTCGCTCGCTTGCTGTCTCCGTGTGTTTGTATGTGTGCGCTCAAGTGCTAGATAAAAAAAATTGAGGTAGACCAAAAGTTGTATTAGCTCTATAAAAGATGTAAAATAAAACATATGCAGGGCTTAAGAATAAACTAAGTGCAATGGTTTGTTCAGGAAAATATGAATAATTGACCAATCAACGATTAGCCGCATTGATCACAAAAATTATCATAGACAAGATAGTGTCGAATTAAAGGATAAGATCAAAGGCATGATATCGCCTTACTACGAAGCGCGTCCTGCTGTTCGGAATGTCTCTGATGCTCTCAGCTACCAGGATTGTTTACATATATCAAAACAGACACGCGGGAAAGCCTTTAACATATGTTACATACGAATTGTTTCAACGTGAAACGCGTATGATTCGACATTTTCTCTTTTGTTTTTATTGTTTTATATCCTTGTGTTGCTGGTCCTTTCGTTTTGGCAAAGTCACATTGTTTAACATTAAATGCTAATACATGCCAAGGAAGAATTACATTAGATAGATATCATTACAAAATTAGTTTCACTTCTCTCTCTCTCTCTCTCTCTCTCTCTCTCTGTCTGTTCTTGTATAAGCCATCTTTCTCTGTTTATCTGCATCTTTGTCTCCATTTCTCTCTATCTCTCTCTATCTTCTTTTGTTCTATTTCATGTTTACTTGATTTCGTCCTCCCTTAATTATTATTTCTCGATAGATCTTTTTCATATATTTCTATCTACTACTCATATTAGATAATAGCATGGTAAAAAGTTTAATTAATTTTATGTCGATCTCTTTGTCTATCTGTCTATTTAACTATCTATCCAGTGATATGCTTAACATAATTTATATTTTTGGTTCATAGAATTAAGTGTAGCAATGGGTTTTACCTGAGTATGTTTACATAAATTAGCTAGCTTTAATATAAACAAAATCACCTTTGACAGGCATACGAAGGAAAGGTCGCACATTGAGACACGTGTAATTTTTGAATGATGACGTAACGAAATTGAGTCAAGAGGTCGGGAAGTTTAATCCGTTTTGAGTTTTAGTTTGGTCACGAAAGTGAGCAGATGTACTTCAAACCAGGAAGCGAGGTTGTAAAGAATAAGCATGTAGAGACGAAATATAGATTCTTTATTAATACCATTGGAGACAACTGAAATAAATTTATATTTAAAAAATATAAATTGTTGTTCTGTGATTTCACTAAAGAAGGAAAAACAGAGGTCTCAATTGGTTATGGTGTTGGTAATTTGATGTTTCATCACGGAGCTCAACATTGAAGTTAGTAGAACTCTTGGAGAAACAAAAGGTATGCAGCATATATTATTCTTCTTATAAAAAATGATACCTTTATGTAAATGTGAACTGTGATATATGCCCGTGTTATAATTATCTAATATAATATCTCAGTTTATTCATGGATATTATATCCTCTGACTAAACAACAATACATGCATTATACGTTATTTAGTGCCGTTTTAAGAACAATATCGCCCACCTCACTATGTAATAAATACAATATATCACCTGTCTTCTTCCATCTGCACATCTGTCTGTCCTCTCTTTCCATTTTCATATGCAGTGCAACCCGGATATAAGAGTCCCGAATATATGAAAAACGGATATAAGAGAGAGTTGTTCTGGTCCCAAATTAGAGCCTGTGTTAATGCACAGTGTAACCTGGATATAAGAACCCGAATAGTCGTTTAACCCGATTATAAGAAAGCTGTAGGGACCGGATAAAAAGACTTATATCAGCATATATATATTGCATATGAGTTTCTGTGATGTGACGGTTCAATATTTACACCGATCACGATACAATTACATTTTTGTTCTAAATTCCCGATTCCAATTCAATTATCGATCCTGATTCTTATAGAATTTTCAAATATTTACTTATAGAAAAGTTATTCTTGTTCA
>NC_136492.1:87522484-87559984 GCF_053919585.1 Euprymna scolopes | reverse complement strand
TAAAAATGCACTTTCGTATAAATAATTGAATTCATTCAAAACGTATCCCTACCTCAAAAAAAAAAAAAAACGAGGCAAATAAATAATAAGTACGTACATCGCGGTATATCCGAACACGAGTGTGAGATTGTCTAATATAATGTGTTTAGCCTTCTTACCACGATCTCCCGATTGCGAATCTTGCTAGATTCAGCCACTCTGATGAGTCATAGTACTGGAAACACGTTTCAGTGGATAATCTCTGAAACAATATATATGCCGCTACCTATTTAAAAAAAATAAATAGCATATATATATATATATATATATATATGTGTGTATGTATAAGCAAACAGTTAATAAAATATGTTAAAAAACACTTTTAAATGAGTTAAAAACATATTTAATCTGAAAAGGAAACACTAGATAAATGGATAGTCCTTAATTCGCGGAGTTTCGAAGAAATACCCTCCTTCTCATCAGAGGGTAGGAATAAGCAAAATGCGGGATCGGATTTTGCATGCAGAAGTATTTGATGAAACAACAAATAAGTCAAAGATCTTACTTGAAAACAAAATAAATTAAGCAGAGGGAATATGGTAAAGAAAAAGGTGATTACTTCTGCATGCAAAATCCGATCCCGCATTTTGCTAATTCCTACTCTCTGATGAGAAGGAGAGTATTTCTCCGACACTCCGCGGATTAAGGACTATCCATTTATCTAGAGTTTCCTTTTCAGATTAAATATGTTTTTAACTCATTTCAAAATGCTTTTAAACATAGTTTATTAACTGTTTGCTCATATTATAAGCTCTATTTCCTATTTGGTTTTGTCGAGCTTTTATATCTGGCTGAGATAATTATATAAATATTAATTCTTTAATATTTATAATTTACTTTAATTTTACAATCTTGGATCATTTTGGTAAATTCAATTGTAATTTTCATTTTATATTTATATATATATATATGCATATATATATGTGTGTGTGTATATGTATGTACGTATGTGTGTGTGATCGTTAAAACCTACAGTATTTCCGACAGCATATTTGCTTACTAACGTGCGATGCAATATAACATGTCTACAGCTTATTTCTTACAAAACAGCGATGCTATTCTACGCTCTGTGGGAAAATATAACGACATATAATTGTCTTATATAGAGCATTACAATAAAGTGTAATGTTAGGAAAATCTCCATTTCAGTAATTAAAAGTGCCGCAGGACTCCTGAAAACAAATTAAATTTAAAAAAAAAACTTGCAAATATACCCGATTAACCAAGTGCCAAAGAGCTAGAAGCCATTTTCTTGTGCATCCTGAAATATTTTTCTCTCACAAAATTAGAGGTGATTTTATATCATAAATATTAAACAGAGCACGTATAGGTAAATGTGAACATATCAGCAGGAGCCAAAGGATAACTGGCTATCGAAAATATTAGCAGCATGCAAATTAGAAAGTGTGCACGAGCTTGCGTCACAAGAATAGGAGAGAAAAATGCAGATCTTGGCCGGGAGAGAAGACAGTTGGGCTTCCGACAAGATTAACGTGTGAAAACGAAGGCAAGAAAGTACTGACCAGGCTGGCGCCATGTTGCGAGGAGACAGAGGCTTTTAAAAAGCGCATGTGTGTACGAACAAACTTCGGAAATACAATGAACATTTTTGATTTTTTTTTCTTTGCTGTTTTATTTGTTTGCTTCTTTTGCAATAGTATCAGACAGCGTGTGAGTCCGAGATGGTTGAAGTGTAAATACACAATTAAGAAAGTAACTTCCACGTTACAAATATCCACAACTGCTTATCTTACTAAATGCGATGCGATTGATATAAGTTTTTAGTTTGTTACATGCGATATAGTAAGGGTATTCTCTTACCTAAGGTTTGTGACAAAATGCAAAATCCACAATTAATTCTATTGCCAGATGTTATTGATATATCATAAAATGCAAAAAAAAAAACAAAAAAACATTCCCTCACGAAAAACAATCCTCACAAAATATTTTCGCAATTTATCCAATAATGTAATATCATTCATTGTATTTGTCTGAATATATAGTAACCTTCATCTGTGCAAAATTTGAATGGCATTCACATATAAGCTGTTGGGTTGGAGGATACCTTTTCTGAATAGGAAATACAAAAATACACCAAAATGCTTACTTAGTGCCGATATATCTACCAAAGTCATATAGAGTAACTTCCGCACTAAGATTTTTTGTAAGAAAAACATGGCTGAATCAGATCCCTTATTGATACTGCGAGCATATTTGATAGATTTCACAGAATTGCTAAATTCAACATTTATGGGGCATTCCATTTCTTTGAAAGTAAGGAAGAGTAAGGTACAATCCACATTCATGTCTGCCAACCATAGTTTTTAAGCCATTATCTTCAGGCTATCTTCTTTTATGAGACGGATAACCATCCTCTCTAAACTGGGTTTCAAGTGGATAGTTTTTAGGATATCATTTTGTATATTGGCTATTAACAATACTAGGGGAATTTCTATTGATATTATCACAATGACTATGCATCATGTGACTCTTTACTATTTCAAATAAAGTTGAATCAGTTTGTATATCAGGTAACTCAGCTGATATAATGAATCGAATTTGATTGGAGTTGATTTTTCTGGTAAGCTACAATAATATTTGCGCATGAGGTAAAGCTCTTTTCTGCCACACACTTATCTACATGTTGCATCGTAGTGGACTAAAGATTCCGGATGTGTTTATCTGATTCATTACTTTGATTATCTTCAGGCAAAACACCCTGGCCAAGAGATATTTTCAAGTGATGTATATGTTTGTCCAAGGAGAAAATCATCTTTACTCATATTCCACTTTGGATTTGAAGTGAATTTGATAAACAGGTATGGTTTCCTATAATTTCGGACGAAGTTATTGAATTTTGTGCCAATATGCATATATCGTAAACTACCTGTGAATCTAGAACGTAGTATGCATATCTAACCTATATAGTTTTTTTTTACACAGTGATCACCACTTATCAAGGCCCGGAAGCCACTTAGGGATAAGGGTTATTGCAAGTACATTACGTTAGTGTGGAGATTTGATGAAGCGTTTACTTAATGCAGCGGTTCATTAGGAATTTGTTAACGGTGGACTTGAACACATCCAAGTTGTAGTCAGGTGGGAAGCAGGCAGACGGAACAGAGTTCCACAGGCGTGCAGTTCTAAGAAAGAAGCTTTGTTCATGGAATCCACGTTTTGATTTAGGTACATATATAGAGTTGGTGAAATTGTCCACAGTGGATTCAGCTAGACGGGTGTTTTTCGTGAAAGATTGGCGAGGGGGACCAGAGATTGGAGCTCAGACGAGCACCTGCCATGGAAATAACGATAAAAAGCAAGGATAGGCTCGCAACGTCCCTTCTGTGGGAGAGAGGTTGCAGGGTAGAGAAAAGGGCATCCCCCACTAAGCAACGAAGTCTATTTTGTACTCTTTCAAGGCAGGATATGCTGTTTTTAGCAGCTCCTGTCCAGATATGGCAACAGTATTCCATCCTTGGACGTACTTGGGTGCATTTTTATGATCTTTAAGATTTATGTAGGAATCTACTCTTAGCTAGTTTTAATGAGATTTGGTGTATCTTTCTGCTTCAACATTTGCAAACCTATCAACTGCACACTGATGGAAGAGATTTTGAATTCTGTGAAGATGATTGAAGGAATTATCTCTGATCACAAAATGGTACGCATAAAAATCCATAGACCTGTTTAATGGCATTTCCAAACTGATCTTGAGTCAAATGAGATGCGATTAAAGGATTTTAATTCGATCAATCAAACTATAAAAATAGCTGCGAAAGGTGAGGAAAGTAAATATCTTTGCGCTGGACATTTTTAAGAAATCATCCAAAAAATGTTGTAAATAAAACGTGTTTTATTTGTTTAATGACAAAAAATCCAAATGTAGTATCTGTCTTGTAAAAACAATTTAAATTTTATTTAAAAATGAATAAATTAAAATCCAGTATATGCTCTTTCCTCGTCAGTTTAGAGGAA
Organism: Euprymna scolopes; assembly: GCF_053919585.1. Taxonomy (NCBI): domain Eukaryota; kingdom Metazoa; phylum Mollusca; class Cephalopoda; order Sepiida; family Sepiolidae; genus Euprymna; species Euprymna scolopes. Next base: position 87,555,970 of record NC_136492.1, on the reverse strand, counting down.
AACAAATCATTTTTAAGCGAGGCAATTTTTGCCTCCCAAAATCTTAATTTATACTTCATGAAATCGAGTCAGTATTTTACTTTGGCATACTCTATTTACCTCATCATTTTATTCTTTTCATTTATTCAATAATAATAATAATAATAATAATAATAATAATAATAATAATAATAATGATAATAATAATAATAATGATAACAACAGCAACAACAACAACAACAATAATAATAATAATAATAATAATAATAATAATAATAATGATAATAATAATAATAATGATAACAACAGCAACAACAACAACAACAATAATAATAATAATAATAATAATAATAATAATAATAATAATAAATGGTTAAATATTTTCTTTACTAAAATATAATTTAAGTAAAATAATTTGTGATGAAATATTTGTGGAAATAATTTATGAGACTGAAATAGGATTTCACTAATATTTTAATAATTTATGATAATAAACAGAAGAATTAAACCAAACGCCTTTAAGTAAGTTATATTTAATGAAAAAATCAGTTACTTAAACGGGGCAAGCACAAACACACAGAAAATAATATCCAATAGTTTATACCGTTCCATTCTTTCATCATAAATTATTTAAATACTGATCAAATCCTAATTCGGTCACCTTAATTGGTTTCAACATTATTCACAATAAATAATTTTTCTTAAATTATATTGTAGTAAAAAAAAAAAATAAACATTCTATAAAAGCTAGGTAGACCCCAATAACTGTATTATACGATACCTGGTCAAACTGAAACACACTCATATTAATATATGCTTATGTGGATCTGTACTAAAAATCTTTGTTAAAGTTTGAGACATATTTCTATTCTATGGAAGAGGCGCGAACGCAGACCACATAATTTAGTTATACCATACTTCTTCAAACTGAAACAGAATTATCAAAGTATATTTACGCGGATAGATATTAAAAGTATTTGTTAAACTTTGCGGAATAGTTTCATTCTATGGAGACCAGATGCGAAAGCAGACAGCAAATTTTTATTATACGATCCATCTTCGAGCTGAACCATACTTATGAAAGTATCCTTATGCGCATCTAAACTCAAAAAGTTTGTAATAGTTTTGTTTTAGTTTTATTTTCATTCTTTGTGGACACAGAGCGTATGCAGACCCTCATAATTTTAATAAATCACCCCTGTTTAAAATATAGCATACGCATTTTTGCTCTTTGACACCTCTTCTATCATTGTATCTTGTTAGTTTAGTATATTAGTAAACCATATAGGAGTTTTTTCGTGTACCGACATACACACACACACACACACACACACCGGCAGTCAACAGTTTATATATATATATATATATATATATATATATATATATATATATGTATATATATATATATATATATATATATATATATATATATATATATATATATATATACTTTTGTGTGGCCGTATACATGAATAAGTCATCCAGTGCTACGGGTTGTCACAAATGTTTCTAGTGAATAATTTTAAACAACCTCATTCTCAATAAACATGTATGGAATGGCGATGAATATAGGCCTTCTTTCATTTAACTATTCATGGGAAATGATAAATGAAAAAAAACTGAGCTAAGTCGTCTAAAAACTAACGGTCTTAAAACGGGATTATTAATGGTAAAAAAAAACAGTGAAACAGAATCTAATAAACATGCTATTCTTGCAGAGGATAAAGAAAGAAAGGAAACGACCGAAAGAAAAAGTCTGTAATCTTCATTTCACGCTCAGAGATAAAAGAGTATTAAAGATACAGTGCGGCTGCGTATTGAGGGTGAACATATTGCAGTGTGGGTATATATGAATATACAATCAAAGATTATTGTTATATTAAACTATATCTTCATTTTATTTAGTTTTTTTTTTGTACATCTATCTTTGTATTCATATATTGATGAATCAATCATGGATTTTGCCTGTGTCTATTTATAAATTATATCGTGTGTTTCATTCTATAGAACTCGGACCTGCTTAAAATTAGTCTGCTTTTTTTTCGCTGTGATATTTTGCGTGTCCATATGTTAAATGTTGGTTCATATGTTTATTGTTGTTTTGCTTTTTATCTCATGCAATATTGATGGAATGAATTCCAAACAATGCACAATGAAAAACTCAGTACTACAACATTTTCAAACAAATTTGAAGTTAGTTACGCTTATATATATATATATATATATATGGTGTCCCAAAAGAAGGTGAATTGTATAAATATAAGATAGAAGCATCAAAGTTGCGAAAAAGGATTTCAGATTATCTAGATTAACCCTACTACAGTCATCCTGAGTTGTTACACAATCAAGGAGTCGATATTTATCATAGACAGGTATTTCAGTTGAATTTAAATTTCAAATCCGTCAGCTTCTGTTAGGACAGCCTGTATATATATATACATACATACATACATATATATATATATATATATATATATATATGTATATATATACATATATATATATATTTATGCATATTTATACATATATATATATGCATAAATATATACATTTATACACACATACACGTATATATATATATACACATATATATATATATATATATATATATAAATCCAAATTCCTACTTGTGAGACATCGGCTTGGCTTATAGATGGGCGATCGATCACATCTTTGTTCTTTTCAGTTTAATTAGTTGAAATTTACTTGATCTGTGTTAGTTAATAAGACTTTCTTGTATGCGGCGCATTTGGTAGAGGGCTTGCTCGCATGGAAGAATCTCCGTTTTCGAATCAGGAGTTCTCATGTGTCTAACTGATGAGCCCAAATTCTGGCGAAACTCGAGTCTCGGACTTCCGGTTTGTTGGCTTTCATGGCTCTTGAATGTTGCGACGTTGACTGTGGAAAGTATTTTATATATGTGGTTTATCTTTTTATTACCGATTTATCTTCTGAGTTACACATGTTTCGGTTACCGAATCGTAATAACATATATATATATATATATATATATATATATATATATATATATATAAATATATATATACAGGGTGTCCGTAAAGTTACTATACAGTCTTATTGTTTTATTGTATTATATTTGTATTAATAGTTAATATTTATTTTTTACAGGTGTATTTAATCAAGCAAGTTTGTCAGAGTGTGGTGTCACGTTGTCGAGAATTTATTGGAGCTGAAGGCCTCCAATTTGAATATTTGTCATAGAAATTGTTTGCCTTGATCGTTACAGTCTTTTCGGATGTAACACGTTTATTTTCTGAGATTTTTATAACCATAAAGGTGTTATTTCTTTTTATTTCTTTTGTTACAAATAAATATTTTAATACAATATCTTACTGTACTGTTAATATATTACAGGGTATCTGTATAGTAACTTGTAAGACTGTACAGTAACTTTACGGACACCTTGTATATATATATATAAATATATATATATATATAAATATATATACATATATATATATATATATATATATATATATATATAAAAGAAAATGAATAGACACTAAGATAAATATTTTTTCCTAAAATTAATATACGTTTTTTAGAATTATAGGTAAGATTAGTATTGGACTAAGATTATCTCATTAAAATTGCATCTAATCGCCATAAAGCATGCTTCGAAGCAAAGGAACATCAGACTAATCAGCATTTCAGCGAGGGCGAATCGGTGGTCAACATGATGTTGGAATATGTCAATGTAAAATAGCATTACATCTTTCATTTTCTGTTCTTAATAGAGTGATCGTACAATTCACAAGAGAGGACAAAGAGTGCACAAAACCTCATCCAGATCGCCCTGGGCCCTCTGGGTTAACCTTGTTTTTAATCAAGGAAATATTGAAGGAATTATCAATGAAAATCCTCTGACATTGCAACACAAGCTGGTGTCAATCCTAGAACGCTGTCAGGTATCTTCACAAGCTGGGCTACTATGGTAAAACTGCGAGAAGGAAACCGCTTTTTCGTCCTGACAATACCAAGCGTAGAAAAGAATTTGCTCGTGAGATGGTGAAGATAACTATGACCTTTTTGATTAATGCCATTTTGTCTGATGAGTCACGATTTGCATTATTTCCCATCAGTGGAATTCTATGGGTATGAACGCTCCTCAGCAAGATTTTGAGTAGACCGAATACAGCAAGCTCTAATACATTGGGGTTTCTAAGTTATCGTATGAGGTGCAATTTAAACTAATGGATGCTCATACTTAGTAGAATATGAAGGAAACAGCAATTCAGCTTAATATGTTTCAATATGACATAAAAAATTCCTACTAACATCCTAAAGTGGTAAAATAAAACAAGTTAATTCCCTTCTTATGAAAGCCGGAACTCCTTGTCATACTGCTAGGGTGACACAGCGTTGATTAAGACTAAATGGGATTAATAAATTTTATAGCCACATTAGGCCCCGAATATGAACCCAACTGAACTCCTTCGTGACATATTAGAACAGAACATTCATAAATAGAAAAGGAACCAATCTGTTAGGATTCTGAACTTGAAGCATTATTGCTGCAACAAATTCCTCAAGATATTCGTCAACTAATAAATGATATGCCTAAAAGTGCCCTAGCATTAAAAGGGAATACCATCCCAAGAATTCATTATTAAATTTGTGATCATTCATTGTTATAAGCATCGGAATTATGAAACAAGTGCTTTATATTTTTATGTTCCTAATTATAAAATGATAAATATTTCTCAATTTTTAACTAGCTATATGTAGTAGACACGTGCTAGGGGTTACAAATGAGAGAAACCACAAGTAGTGTAAAGTGTATAAAATATAATATGTATTTATAATAAAGATTACAGGAGCCACTAAAATGGTATGAGAGGAACGTGTTGTAGCATGCGGTTAAACATGGTATGAATGCCTCCATTTAGTCTCTGAAACCAGTGGTATTCATAGGACTGGTTGATTCCACTTAATTCTGAAATAGGCGTGATTTGTACCCCCAGAACACCCCCTCCCGAGCTTGTCATTCCTCTGGGATGATCGTATAGCTTTTTTTCTGGGGTTAATCTCTATCGGGCGGTCATTTTCCTTTTCCTGGAGGACCGGAGTTGTCCGCCTGCTGGTGGTATTACCAAGTCGAACGTGTCATATATCTGGTCCATTACTTTTTGTTCAGTCTTTTGTCATCAGTTATACGTTTCCGAATTTGGCTTAAATATTTCTTATGTGTAAATCTTAGAGCTTCGATGATGTAGACTATCCGCCCATTCTTTTCTGGACCTTTCCTTGTCCCACATCGTACTATTATTTTTGCGTACTTGGAAAATACCTTTTCACCAGGTAAATACATCTTTTTAGAAACTATAGTATTTGGCATTTTCACCTGTTTTGGTAGAAGTTTCTGGAAGACCGGTCTAATTTTTCTCGCGAACATTAACTCTACCGGCGACATCTTCGATGCAGTCCTTTCATTGTGCGTAATTCGGTAAACTTGTAAAAACTGTTCTAACACCTTTTTTGAGCGCGTTCCATTAGCCCTTTTTAGTGCCTTCTTTAGTGCTCTTTTCAACGTGTCTACAAACCTCTCTGCGTGACCGTTCGATCTCGGATGATAGGTTGGCATCGTTATGTGGTTAACCTGGAAATCCTAGCAGAAATTTTTAAAATCTGCTGAATTTATTTGTTTGCAATTGTCTGCCACTAGACAACCACGCCAAACCTAACAAACAATTCGCAAAGAGCACTGATTGTAAAATCCGTTGTTGGACTTTTACATCGAAATACCTCAAGCCATTTGAAAAAAAAACTGTCTACCACAATTAAATAATAGTTTCAATCAAGTGGGCCTGCGTAATCTTCGTGTATTCTTTGCCATGGGTGGTCCCCTTTAGGTCACGGGCTAAATTGTATTTAGGGCGCTTTAGCAGCCAATGCGCATCCCTTACACGACTTTACCGTGCCTTCTATATCAATGTCCATATTCTTCCAGTAAATGTAGGACCTCATGAGGCTCTTCATTCGTGTAGCCCCAGGGTACCCCGTATGAAAATCCTTTAGAATTTTCTTTTGTAGTGTATCTGGGATTACTACTCTTTTTCAGTACAGCAGTACCTCATTGCACATAAAAAAGTTTCCGCTCCCGATTCATCCGACTGAATTTTTTGTTTCATTTCTTTGATGAAACTATCTTCTTCAGCCTCCATTATTATATCTTTCAAAGTGACTGGTACTTCCTTGATCGCATTACATAGTATTTGTGTATAGTCCTTTTCACATCTAGTGACCCTATTACTGTTTCTTCCAGCGGTTCCCTTGATTTCGGGATTAATCGCGACAATCCACCTGCGTGACTTAACTTCGAAGATGTAAGAAATTCCATGATGGAATCGCAATTCAGTAGAATGGTCCCCCATCTTTGCAATCTTTTGGCTGTGTAAGTCGGCAGATCTTTTGTTAGAGCCAAACATAAGCGGTTTATGGTAAGTTCGGAATTAAAACGTACAACCGTGTAAAAATCAGTGGAGTTTTGTAACACCGAATATGATTCCCAGTGCTTCCTTTTCGATGTAATTATTCTCGGCAGGAAGTAAAGTTCTTGACGCATGGGCGATTGGTTTAGTGGACCCATCTTTTGTAGAATGCATGTCCCGATCCCATAAGAACTTGCGTCAGCTGCAACAATAATCTCTTGTTTCGGATTGAAATGGAGTCAGGGATACATCTGACGTTAATACATTTTTAATTTCTTAAACGCTGCCTGGCACTCAAGCGTCCAGCCCATTTTTGTCGTTTTTTAATAGTAGATTCAATGGCGCACGCAATTCATGCATGTTCTTACTGAACGGTTGATAATAGTTCGAGAGCTCATAAAAAACTCTGCAATGTAGTTACATTATGAGGTTCTATCACGTCTTTTATAGCTGTGGACGTGTGTAGATCGTGTTTCCTCTCGCCCTTATCTATGATATGACCAGGTATTTAATTCATTCCAAAAAAATCGCATTTTACTTTCTTCAATGTGAAGCCATATCCTTTTATTCTGTCAAACACTTGAAATACATGATCTCTATGTTGTTCAACATTTTGACTACGCATAAGAATGTCGCCCAGATAGCCTATTGCGAAATCCAAACCGCTTAGCAACGTATCCGATGTCTTTTTTAAATTTGTACAAATACTCGCTTTAGCAAATAAAATATATCATTTATTTTGCAGGAACTTTCTTCTTGTTCCAACGTTAATGCCTTGTAATCATAAGACGTATTAGAAAGACATGCTTTTTAGAACGAAAAAGTTGTTTTATTTGTACTTACTGAAAACTTGGTCTCGTTATTTCAGTAATAATAATTCTCACCGTCTTATGAGTTCTGTTTCTGTTTACTTTTTAGTGGCTTTTTTAAAAGCAAGATGTGGCTTTTAACGACGTCTTTGTAGAATCCGTTTTCCGGCAAGAATTGCTGTCCTTTTTTCGAAGTGTTATTTATCCCGTATTTGTGGATATTTACGGTCGAATGTTGGTGTTTTCCCAACGTAGACAAGTAGTTGTTTCCCGTTCTTCACAGCACTTTTGAAAAGTAAATACTTTTGACGTTTCGAATTTCCCCTGAGTGTAAGAAAAATGATTTCGAATATCCGCGTGTGTTCGTTTTTCTTGAATCCTTTTGGTCGACAAATGCTGTCTTCCAATAGCTGTTTTATTTTTAGAGTGAATTCGTTTCCCGAATATTCGTCATTCAGTTGTTGTTAGCTATTATTTTAGATTGATCCGTGAATTTCTGTAATCGTCCTCTTCAGACATTTGTTGTAGACCCGTGCTAGGGGTTACAAGTGAAAGAAACCACAAGTAGTGTAAAGTGTATAAAATATAATATGTATTTATCATAGAGAATGCAGGAGCCATTAAAGTGGTATGAGAAGAACGTGTTCGTAGAACGCGGTTAAACATGGTATGAATGTCTCCATTTAGTCTCTGAAACCAGTGGCATTCATAGGACTGGTTGATTCCACTAAGTTCTGTACCCCACAACACTATACAACTAAAATCTATAAATTGTCTCTTCTCTTATGAGCGTATGTTATGTGCATGTATTACATAGTTTAGGGTTATCCGAAAATAAAATAATTTCAAAACACACATCATATTAATAGCAAAATAATCAGAGATTGTGTATCAATCAGGATCGGGAAGTAAAAACAAAAAAAAAACAGAAATCTGTAATTGTATCAGGTTCGAGACAATATTGTACTCGCTAAATTACTATAAATATATTAGTAGCCTAGCAAGGCTAAAATTGAGAAAACCAGACAGAAAACACTAAGCAAATTTAATGAAATAAAACTGAAGCTGCTTGCCAGCACACTATATATACAGATGTACAATTTGGGAATATTGTATTACTTTGAAAATATAGGTTCGTTTTTATTAGATTGTCAGAAAATTTGAACTCTAGAAGAGCATTATAATCTTCAGAAAGCTTGCAAATTTCCATGCAGTATCGTCTCATAAAACCACACACACACACACACACACACACACACACATATATATATATATATATATATATATACTTCATTTACTCACATAAAATTAATATACGACAGTATAGATTTATGCGTAAACTTAAAGTATTTACTTCAAAAGTGCTCAATACGTAGGTAGAGTTAGTTAGTAATTTATAAAATATATCTGGCGATTAAGCTACACTGAATATTCGGCGTTTCATCCACTATAGGATTCGTCAGGCTTATGCGCATAAGCCTGACGAATACTAGAGTGAATGAAACGCCGAATATTCAGTGTAGCTTAATGGTCATATATATTTTATAAATTACTATATATATATATATATATATATATATATATATATATATATATCTCATAAATTAGTAATTTAAATACTAAATGAAAATGATATTGAATTTCGTATCCAAATTGTATGGTAAAATCTGAAGTGACACTGCTACCAAAGTATGTCACTTCGAGTTTTACCATACATTTTGGATACGAGATTCAGTATCCTGCTCATTTGAAATAGCTATATAATTTCCCTTATTCTATGTTTTTAAAAGCATTAAAAACTTTTCATTTTGATTTTCTATGTTTATTGTATTTAGCAAATTAGATATAAACCATTATAATTTGCTAATATTTTCTCCCCTGAGGAGATGGGTAGACATCGAAAACCTATGGGTTAAGGAGATATACTTTTTAAATTATATTCTTTGTCTTGCATTTAATAAAAATTCTAGATTTGAAACTTAACCATTTCACGTCATAGAATTTAAATTTATGATTTATTTGCCCCATCTGTTATATTGAGATATTCTTTTTTATGTAGCTGCGACTGTCTTTATAACATATTACAGTCAATAGTATTTTTAAGACTAATAATCCCTGGATTTCCATACCAGTATATTTATTGCATTACACGTTTCTGAAGTGTATATATATATATATATATATATATATATATATATATATATATATATATATATATATATATATATATATATATATACGACTATTTTGGGCAATTTTGTAAGTTTTAAGTATCAGCTATTATTGATAAAAACTTAACATAAAACATAGTTGGAAAGATAATATGTTACTAATATGTTGCTTTATATAGTGGGCTATGCGGCATGTTTTTAAAAGTCGAACATTAAGGGGATCGTCCATTATTCGGAGCATATTTTTGGCATGTTTTTACAGTCAAAAAATATTTCAAGCATTATCATTTTTTCCATAGTTTTGCACAAGAATTCAAAAATATTTGAATTTTTCCCTCAGACCCCTTGCCTTGATGCTATTGTTTCAAATGATCTTAAATAACAACAAGGTGGAGACTTGATTCCAAATATTTCTTATATATTATAGTTCCCCTCTTTTGGAAATAGAGTACGATTATGAATATTTCCAGTATCAAATTATCGTTATGCATTGTGAAATTTACTTCATGTATGAAAAAAAAAACATGAGAAGTATCTGGAATCAAGTCTTCACTTGCTGTTATTTCAGATCATTTCAAATCATAGCAGCAAATGTTAGGTCCTTCTCAAGTAAGGTCAGAAATTTTCGGAACTCTCTCTCCCCCCTCTCTCTCTCTCTATATATATATATATATATATGTGTGTGTATGTGTGTGTGTGTGTGTGTGTGTGTGTGTGTGTGTGTGTGTGTGTGTGTGTGTGTGTGTGTGTGTGACCTAGTACGTCTTAACATATAACCACTCTTTCTGACTGATTGTCACAAATATACTCTGGACTAGTATTTAGGAGGAAGAATTATTCAACGCGTTTTGTCGTTGACATCATTTTTTGCACCCCTTAAAGCGCAAGTCCCTTTATGACTCATCTCACCAAACTCAAGTTACTATTCTCGTACACGGTTGTCCAGAGCAATGTTAAAGGTGAACAACTGTCAGGTTAGAGTGTAAATGGGGCAAAAATACCATGCATATCTCTGTTGCATATTGAGCAGAACGTGGGTAATACGACTAAATAAATATAACGTAGTCTGTTCTGTTATCAGCCTCACACTAAACCGAAACACCTAGCGATTTAGCAACTAAGTATGCTTGTGATAACATACAACTTCGGCATTGTCGACTCGCCACAAAGAGACATGAATAGATTCGACCCTAAAATGCGGAAAATGCTCATAGAATAAGACTCAGTGTCGTGCCTAGGCTGTATTTTCGCAGAGAAGCAAGAGCCATTGAGCTCTCAGAGATTGACCATAAGCATTCTGCAACTATCATGAACACCGGGGAATATCTGATGAGTTCCCAAAATCCAAACCTCAAATTCGTGCACCAACATCACGAGAGCCGACAGAGCATTATTCATCACGAGACTAGCTGAACATTTTCAACAAGACTCTCTTACAAATAAGAAATAATAATCATCATAATAATAATCATCATAATAATAATAATAATAATAATAATAATAATAATAATAATAATAATAATAATAATAATAATAATAAGCAAATCTGCTACGGAAATAGCCCAATAGAGTTTACACAAACATAAGAATTTCCATAGCAAAAAAAAAAAAAAAAACTGGATTACTGGGCGAACCAACAATGTGCCAATTATTTTGTGAATGAATTCACACAGGATCATATAGATAGGAAAACTCTAGAGACTGGCTAAAAAGAAGATCGTCCTAGTATGGTTAGGATAGGATTATAATTGCTGCCCAATATTGAGGTCTGGTGCCCAATACTTTTCAGACAATGAGTGGTCCAAGCAGTGACAACAAGTGCGTGTTCTGCCACACGCACAAAAAACATGCAACTAAAGTTCTACTGAAGGATGCTAACTAGTCGACGCGACACGTATGCGTGAATATCTCAAATGGATGATCTGTAAAAAAGTTGAATATCGAGTTCGCAATCAAATCCTGTGAATATATATTGCTGGTTGTTTTTGTCTTACGGCATATAAACACTTTTCAGGTTATTTAATGCCGAATCCAGTATTTGAAGAAAGGATTTTCAATAGAATATTTTTTTTTCAAGTTGGTTTCTATTTAACCCATAGTTGGGACCCTAACAGGTACTACCACTCTGGGTAAGAGTGGACCTGGGAGCAATGACAATATAAGGGTTGCTCCACACTCCCCAAAGCCCGGTGCTGGGTGAAACAGGGCCAAAAAAAGCAAAGATAAATAAACGCCAAAATTTGTTATGACATAAAAAGAAACTCGAATCTTAGAAATATCGCTATCACCCCAGTAATTATAGGAGCAACTGGACTCATGAAAAGACTTTTTTAAAATCTACCTGACATATATACTCTGTGACGCAAGTGCAAGATAGATTCGTAGAATTGTATTCGGTTTAAATAGCTGAGTTACAGGGTAAATGTTTGATATCTGGTGGGATGCACTATCTCCAACTTGAAAAAAAAATATATAAAAATGTTTCTATTCTTGCTATACGCAAAACTGTCCTTACAGAACAAAGGAAAGGCAGCCGCATCGCTTAAAGTTGAACCTAAGCAAACAGAGCATCACTAACAAATAATGCTTCTCACCATGTGTTTGATTATATATATTTAATATTTCTATGAATGTAAAGTAACATTAATACACACATACATATATATATATATATATATACACATACATATATATATATATATATATGTATATACTTGTTTATTGTTATATAAACATGCTCACATCCCGCTGGTACAAATAGCCACTTGTTTCAATCAAACAACAGATATCATCAGGCAGCGACTTGACTATTCAAAAGTTCAATGAATAATCTTCATTGAACTTTTGAATAGTCAAGTCGCTGCCTGATGATATCTGTTGTTTAATTGAAACAAGTGGCTATTTGTAGCAGCGGGATGTGAGCATGTTTATATAACAATAAACAAGTATTATCAGCTCTTTTTATTGAGCACTATCTAACAACCTCGTTGAATTCATTAGTCCATTACTTTTGAATATAAAAAAACGAGTATATATGTATATATATATATATATATATATATATATATATATATATATATATATATATATATATATATATATATATATATATATTATTGATGGGGCCATTAAAATATTTTCGCGATTCCGATAATACAATTAGCAATTCCGTACTAAATTCATGACTCCGATACAATTAGCGATCCCGATGTCGATTCGTTATAAATCTCTAAATATTTGACTATAAAGTTGTTTTCTCGGTAACTGTAAAAACACATGGTAAATGTACATATACTTTCTCAAAGGTAAAAAACGCACTCGTGAGGATGATCTATATATTTTAGTTTTTCTAGTGGTTTTAAATCAATTGATATATATTATATCCTGGTTTCTTTTAGCAGTGAAATATTATATTTTAAATAAAATAAAATGAAAGTACAATTAAAAGAGACATCGTTTTTGGCATCAGAAAATAGTTACATCTTTTTCTGATTTCGATACCGACATCGATACCCAAAAATGTTTCGACTTTTTCGCTTCCCGATTCCGATTTCGATGCCAAATTGATTTTGGACTGCTGAATCTTTAGAGAAATTTTAAACTTGGAACCCTTTTCTTAATACTGATAGTAATAGTGTCTTCTGGGTATCCATTTTTAGTGAAGATTTCTTTGATCCTAACCGGGTCAGTATTTACTCTTCTTGTGGAACAAGTCCTTAAGGCCTGATGCATGACGCTATAATTGAAGACTACATATTTGTGCTTAGGTTGAAACGAAGACCAATTAGCATACAAGCTTTCATGTGTGTTTGTGTGTGTGTTAATGTTTTCGGTCTCTTTCCCTACTTCTCTTTAAATGCAGATATGCGTACTTATTCCTACACATCATATAGGCGTGCTCTCTTAGTTTCTCACTTTGTTTACGGATTCCTTTGTATTTCTTTTATATTCTCCAAGACTGTTAAAGCTGTATCACCATGGCAGTAAACGAAAGAAAAACGCAGTTTTGCATCGTGCAGTCTTCCTCTGGTTGTTGAGTCAGTTTCCTAGTCCCATCTCGTGAGAGAAACTTTTCCATTCCATTTAAAAGTGTGTTGAGTGTTTTTCTTTTCGTCCATCTCAGAAGAGGATTCCTAGGTAAGTGAATTAGTGACATTCTCTAGCGTTCTAGTTAACAGCTTTAATCTCTTCCTAAGATATGGTTAAGTGTTCGACATGGCTGATAAAGCTTCTCCTTGACTGGTTTACGCCAGGTGTTGCGAATCTGCAGTAGTCAATGCATCAACTCCACAGGAATTGATTATATAATGTTATAAATTGAATTTTTTTTTAAATTTCATAATGCTGCAATATTTAAGAAATAAATTTTTTATATTTTTTACTAGAATATCTTGTCCTTTTCTTTTCCAGTTTTAGCAACTAATCCTTTATTTTTCATGTTCAAACTTAGCCATATTACTTTTCATGCTATTATTTTTCTATTGCAATCCATGATTTTTACAGGCTTCCAATAAATTAACTTGTTCTTTGTTTAATTTCAATCTTATTTGTTTGCCCCCATAAACAAATGTGTAATAACAATGTAAGGTCCTCGCCTGCTATCAATAAAATCACGAATTATCTCCCTTACATGCTTTTATTCTCTCTGTTTCGCTTGTTACTTCTCTTTTCGCGACAGCAGTGAATTAGTAGCAACAGTAGTCACTGAGGCGACATTGTAACTATGGAAACCAGTCATAAAAAGGGTTGCTCACCTCCTTACATATTTTTACGATTTTGAACAACAGAAAATCAATCATACCTTTTGTTTTACTGAATGAACATTGAAAAAAAATTACAATATAGCTGAGAAGGTGATCTATAAAATGTAATATCTTTTTTTGAGTTTGGTCGAAAAATGAGTGAGCGGTGAAGCTTTAAAGCAGTTCTGAATGACTAAAACTGCCACATAACCATGTATTCAAAAACGTTGAATGATAACTTGAATTCTATGATTGAAATTTTTAAGTTTACCCACGAGAGTCATAAGATATACGTATACATAGATGTGTGTGTGTGTGTCTGTCTGTGTGTATATATATATATACACATACACCCACATATGTGCATATATTTCATACATATGTGTAAAATTTCTTATCTATCAAGGTTCTCGCTTGCATTCTCAAAAGTGTCTTATACATTTCTTTACATCCATTCTATACACGTCATTCATAACTTCGTTCTGCTTATTTTCTCCATTTCTTATTTCATTTTGTCTTCATTTATTTCAGATTCTTGTCTGACCCCTTGGCAACGAAAGACTGTTGTGATGGAGTCTTTCCAACATGGCGTCATGCTGTGAATCCACGAAGGGGGTCAGATTGTTTTGGCGATGATCAACAAAAAATGAAGAAAAAATCAGCTTTGCTTTCGAGACGTGCGCATGCGCAAATCAACGTAGCTACAACGTCACGTGGGTATAAGCAAGCCAACCGCCAACTTCCAAGGTCCATCCATTTTCCATCTTTGCGACACTGGTTTTCTGCAAGCTATTCCATTAGATCATCGTTCTTTGCACGAAGTCAATATATTTGATAACTGGATGTTACTCTAACCTTGACGAGAAAATTGGAGCAGCAGTAATAACACCAACCTCTTTCAATGGATGTCTACAAAAAATAGTATATATATATATATATATATATATATATATATATATATATATATATATATATATATATATATATATGCTGGTTCCCGTCAGATCATCGAAGAATATGGAACGTAATGCTTGCTCTGTAGTAAAATGGGGTTCGCTATTGGAATTCAAGGAGCTGTATATGCTCTTTGCTAATCTCAGAATGCTATCCAGTCAATCTTGAGTGTAAACTATTCACTGGGCCCAAGCAGTGCCGATAAAGGAGAAGTATGCTTGGAATAGCGCAATCCTTCCTCGCAATTACATGAAGACCTACACTTGGAGCTGCGTCCTTTGTCGGTTGTGACTGAACGAAGGCATCGCTTTATATATATATATATATATATATATATATATATATATATATATATATATATATATGTGTGTGTGTGTGTGTGTGTGTGTGTGTGTGTGTGTGTGTGTGTGCGTTTGTGTAAATATATATATATATACATTGCTTTATATACATACATATATATATATATACATATATGTATTTTTATATATTTATATGTATGTATATATGTTTATATGTGCATATATATACATACATATATACATACAATTAAATGGTCACCTAATTGACATAGGATCGGCTTATTATTGCTTAACTTCAATAATCTAGCGAAAACCCGTGCGTCAACGAGATTATATATATATATATATATATATATATATATATATATATATATATATATATATATGTAGTACAACAACAGTATGAAATGAAGTCACAAAACTATATAGTGGTAGGTATAGAATAGATCATTTATTGAATAAGGGAATACCAGCCAAATTTAGGGGATAGAAGGAACTCTATATTCCAAGGCATTTTGAAGCCTAATGCTTCTCATCCGAAGAGTAGGGAAGGTGCTAGGTAGCATTGGGATGATGCGGCGTCAAGCGTAGGGTTCATTAGGGACGAGAAAGATTAAGATTAATCATAGAATGTTGGGGGAAGCTTTATTGAATTCTAAATAAATAAAGGAGTAGTTTTTATAAGATTGTGTATGGTCTTTAACATAGTGTTGAGTTTTAGGGGTATATGTTTTAGGGTTAAATTGGGGGTGTAATGTTGCTGCGCGGTAATTTATTTAAATATTTTTTGGGGTGTCTATTATCTATGGAGTGGTATTTTTGATAGGTGTAACTTAAACGGCAAATAGCGGCTATAAAATCGCTTATAATTTGGGGGAGGGTTATGCAAGGTTGTAATATTGATTAGGTAATATGCAGCAATATTTTTAAGTTTCTTCGGTTAAGATATAGGGAGTATGATTATAAGGGGGCGGTCGGAGGATAGAATGGCAATATCTATGTGTGCGTTTAACTCGATGCAGAAGGTTTAAGGATACATATAGTTGGCAAGGTGGAAGAGTAAGGAGACATTTACTACTTATAAAAGTGGTAATAATATCAAGAATAGTAGGGTAATTATAATAATGATAATGATAATAATAATGATAATTATAATAATAGTAATAATAATCATAAAGATTAAAATAAAATAAAAGTAAAAATGAAGATAAAAATAAAGAATATATATATGTATATATATATATATATGGAGAGAGAGAGAGAGCGAGGGGGAAAGAAAGAAATAGAGAGAAGTCGGGGAGGTTCTTATGTAATGGGAGAAGACTATTCAAACACAATAGGGTAAATTAATAACATGATTATGATGAGAACATATCCAAACATCTGCACTGATAAGTGATAAATTAGATCATAGTTTCAGAGGGAGTCTTCTTAATGTATTGCTAAACGCAGCGACTATAGGCTTGGTGGTCATGTGTTCGAGTCCTACTTTCAACGATTAAGAGTCGAGGTAACATGCATCACTTATACTGTCTCTGAAAAACATGTGGTTTTGAAAGTCAATGATGTCCAACTCTGTTTTGCTTATCCCGTTATAGCATAAACCTTTATTACTATTATTATTATTATTATTATTATTATTATTATTATTATTATTATCATTATTATTATTATTATTATTATTATTATTATTATTATTATTATTATTATTATTATTATTATTATTTTGTACGTACTCTTCATTAATTTGTTTCATCCGAAATTTATTAGAAACAAAAAATAATAATATTTGTTAAGCCTGTATTCTTTCTCCTCATTAATCAACCCATGTTTTCTAGGAAACAATGATGACACGTAACATTTCTGTACACGGACTAAACAGGTAAAAAATAATTTGTTAAATGGAAAATAGTAGGTACTACAATATATAAACAAAATTTACTGAATTTACCTAAACTATTATAGGAATAACAGTTTTAAAGTAAATACAAAACAACAATATCTATACTTAGAAACATATTTACTTAGAACCATAGGAATAAAACACGCCAAATATGACAAAGCTCCTACACATTATTAAATTATTTATCAAAAATGTCATTATATATACATAGATTAAATCTCATGTCATCTGATGCCAACAAGGTTGAGTTTTCGCATAATCCAAACTTCTGCTTAACTTCTGTCTTAACAAGATGTTGTAGAAACGTTCGATCAGATCTCATTTAAAAAAAAAACATTTAATTCTTGAAATCACGTACTTATGTTAAAAGAAAAAGAAAAAACTCAGAAACATCGCTAATCAAACCAAACAGAATATACACAGGGCACCCCACAACTACTCCTGCAATAATCAGTTATGCTTCTGGAAAGAGCTTCCCATTTTACATTCCCAAACGCGCGTTTTTAAAAGCATATATATATATATATATATATATATATATATATATATATATATATATATATATATATATATATTAAGTAATGTGATTTATAATTTAAAAATTTTAAAAAATTTTTAAATTTAAAAATCAAAATTTAATTAAATTAAAAATCAGTTTCATAAGAAGGAGCAACAACAAAGTCAATTATCTGTACGATCGTTTCGGAAATCCGTGCTTTTTATTTGTGGTATACATGAAGTCACGTAGAACAATTATACATAGTTTTTTTGGTAAGCACGGTCTCCTCATCAGCAAATTTAGGAGGATTTCTATTGAATTGAAAAGACACCAAAAATAAACCGAGCATTAAAAGTAAGACAGATGAATCTGAAAAATTGAAGTAAAAGGTTTGGATTTAAAATTTATAAGAAAATTAATAAGATACACTTAGCTCTTTAGACTATTATTCTAATCTCCTTTAAATTATTAGCTCCCTATAACAGGTTGAGTTTATATACGTAATTGTAGATATGTTTCATAAGAAGGACATACAATTATCAACTAAATGCATCCCCATACCCCCTAAAGACACCTTTATAACCAGCTTAATTACAAGTATAAATACATTTATAAGGAACCTGAGATGGAAAGCCTACCATTTTGATAATTACCAAAGTGAAACCACAGAACCAATACACCACCAACCTGGAGAAATAAAAGAAACCATCCTCAGACAAGACAATGAAGAAAGAAAAGCAGCGAAATACTACAGACTAAAAACATACAAAAACCCTAAGAGAAACATAGACACTGAAAATTTTGAAAATGACTTAATCAACCTGATTAAAAATATTAAATTTAAGAAAAATAAAAAATATATCACCCCAACACTTAAAAAAATAAATACATTTTCAAAATCTATTTCTACAAGCCACCAAAATAAACTCATAGTACCGGCAGATAAAACTGGAAATTTCTACACAATGGACTATATACAATATAAAAATCTAATATATAAAGAACTTATAAAACTACTAATAAATCAGCACTAAATAAAATAAATAATGATGCAAAAAACATTTTAACTAAACTTAAAATAGATAAATACACAGAAATAACGGTACCAGGTACCCCGAGATTTACTTTAAAAGACCACAAACACAGCTTCAATATCAACCCTACTATTAGACTCATTTGCCCCTCGAAATCAGATATAGGACTGGTTAGTAAAAACATATTAGATAGAATTATCCCCAAAATTAAATCCATAATAAAATACCCACTATGGCAATCTTCAAACCAAGTAATCGACTGGTTTTCTAATATTCAAAATAAAAATAATATTAAATTTCTTTCTTTTGACATTGAATCATATTACCAATCTATATCACCTATCCTACTTAATAAATCTCTATTAATGGCACGAAAATTAACTAATATAACTCAAGACGAAACTAAACTAATACTTATAGCTAGACAGTCTTTAATAACATTTGATAATAAATATTGGACCAGGAAAATACCCCTAACCACTTACAACATTTTAATGGGATCGACGGACTCGACTCAGGTCACTGATCTAGTTGGCCTTTTCCTTTTAAATGAAATACATTGTATACTCCATAAACAATTCAAACTTGAAGGAGGTCTATATAGAGATGATGCACTTTTCATAACGAATTCTACTAATAAAAATTATGAAAATGCAATTAAAGCTCTACATAAATTATTTAAAAATTATGGACTTAGTATAAAAATCGACCCTAATAAAAAAATTGTTAATTTCTTAGACATAACCTTAAATCTTGAAAATTCTACCTTTGAACCATACCATAAACCTAACCAATCACTTCTATATGTCCACAATCAATCAAACCACCCTAAATCAATGTTAAAATCAATAGTTCCCAATATCGCTCTAAGAATTTCTAGACTGTCTTCTACTAAATCAATATTTACCAAAAATGAAAAATACTATAATGAAGCCCTTAAAAAATCTGGATATAATTCACAAATTAAATTCATAAATGAAAATGATAAAAACATAAACTGCATTAAAAATAAACCTATTAAGAGCGTAATAACATATAATATGGCAATGTCTTCCCGTATACGAGTTAAGAAAAATAACCAGGAGACAAAAAAAGATAAAACCAAACTACAAATATTAGATAATAATATACATAAACAACAAACTAAAACCCGCAAACGTAAGAATAGACACAAGGAGATCCTATGGTTCAACCCCCCGTATTCCAAAAACCTAGAAACAAACATAGCTAGAGAATTTTTTAAAATATTAGATAAGAACTTTAAAGCCCCCCATAGATATAATAAGAGTTTCAATAAGAACACAATTAAAGTCCTTTACTCTACTATGCCTAACCTTCATCAGAAAATAATTAGCTCTAATAATAATAAAATTAATAAACTACAAAATGCAACTATACAAAATACATCGGACTGTAACTGTAGAAGAAAAAAATAAATGCCCCCTACAAGCTCATGTAAAATTAAAATGTTATCTATAGCTGCACAGTATCAAAAACTCCAAATATACAAGAACCTATCAACAGCCATAACTCAACTACCAGATTAAATAATAACACCAACTTAAATCAATCTACCGATCAATTATTAACCAACCCACCACATTATAATCCAACAATAGACCTAACGGAAAATAATCATAATAATCAAGAGGTAATATATATTGGTTCCACATCTGGCCCAATAAAACATAGAATTTCAACGCACAAACATTCTTTTAAAAATAACTCTCTATCAAACCAAACTACTCTATCCAACTATATTTGGCAACTAAAAAATAGCAATATTTCTTTCGACTTAAAATGGCAAATAATTGAGACTTGCAAATCATATAAACCAGGAGATAAATTTTGTACATTATGTACAAAAGAAACCCTAAAAATTTTAAAATATGAAGATATAAAAAGCACCACCAAACTAGTAAATTCAAGACATGAGCTTCTATCATGTAATCATAAACGTTGGTTTAAATTTAATAAATATAAACCACCTTAAATCATTATAAATTACTCATTAGTAAAAATAGATTTTTTTTTAAATAAATTAAGTTAAACCAATTACCGCCCTTAGACTCGTAAATCAAATAATAAATAAAGCCATGACAATTATCTCCCCTTAAAAACTTGCAAAAAAAAAAAAAAAATAAAATAAAATAAAAAAAATACTCTCTCTCTATAGATATTAACTGTAGCGTCTTTAAATCAAAATACGCTAACGGAAACAATTTACTCACGAGCGTCGCCCTTTTAAAATTCATCATTCAATAAAATAAAAAGCTATAGCAAACATCTAAATGACTACTTTAAATACAGTTCCTGATTTCAAAAAAAGAAAAAACCAAAAGGTAATTATATATCTATATATTTTTAAATCAAATTTATTATGTAAATTCAAAAAATTTTTTTTTTTCTACTCATTTCTATCTCTAACCTATACCAATTTTCTTATTAATTTTCTTATAAATTTTAAATCCAAACCTTTTACTTCAATTTTTCAGATTCATCTGCCTTACTTTTAATGCTAGGTTTATTTTTGGTGTCTTTTCAATTCAATAGAAATCCTCCTAAATTTGCTGATGAGGAGACCGTGCTTACCAAAAAAACTATGTATAATTGTTCTACGTGACTTCATGTATAACACAAATAAAAAGCACGGATTTCCGAAACGATCGAACAGATAATTGACTTTGTTGTTGTTCCTTCTTATGAAACTGATTTTTAATTTAATTAAATTTTGATTTTTAAATTTTAAAAATTTTTTAAATTTTAAAATTATAAATCACATTACTTAATATTGAATTAGCTCTAGGACATTTAACTATCGAGCTTATTATATATCTAAATTATAACGAGCATTTCCTGTATTTTAATTAAACTAGTAATTTCACTATTACATTAAAATACACTTAGCTCTTTAGACTATTATTCTAATCTCCTTTTAATTTATATATATATATATATATATATATATATATATATATATATATATATTGCGTCAGAATGCGATGAAATAAAAATCAAATAAAGAGCACGATGGCGAATGTAGGGAGGTAAACTACAAATCATTATTTAAAAACTATACAGACATGTTCCAAAGACGGACCAGCGGTTTTATTTTATTGAACCAGTCATCTGTGGCTGATGAGAATATTTATTTATTTATTATTAGTTTCCTCTTACAACCGACGCTGATGATGTGTATTGAATTAATATCAACCACAGATGGCTGATTAAATACAATGTTACCACTGGTCCGACTTTGGAATATATATCTATGGTTTTTAAATAAATATTTAAATATATATATATATATTAAAGGTTTTCTATTCAATTTTTGTTTGCAGTAATATGTATGATTTTTTAAACATTTTTTTTTTATTTTAACAAGGAATACACGCATTTTAAATTTTCCATGGATTTTCGAGCCTTAACGAAAACCATGGATTAATCAAAGAACATTAAATGTCGTATATTGCTTGTACAAATAATATTTTTTTCTTCTAAAGATTTTATATTTTACTGCATAAAAAATTAAATATGAAACCTATAATTTTACTTTGCTCTATCATGTATATTGAGCTATTTAATTTTGCTGTGATTACCTTATATTTTTTAAGAGTATAAGCCACAACATGTAATTATAAACACTTGTTTGCGAATATATATGCACGTATATTTCTTTGAGGGGTATACAATTTATATAATGCAATCATTAAGGAAAGACGAAAATTTAGATTCAAACGTTTAAAATCAAGTCAACATTTTAAAATAAAGTTAAGGGGTGAAGACATATTTTTTTTTACATGGGGGAATCAGCTGACCGGTTTCTCCCTCGCTATTTTAAAGCTGTATCGGGGATCCCTCGTTGACTTTATTTTAAAGGTTTCATTCATGAATTATTCCTTCTTTTCCTCATTGCATTATATATATATATATATATATATATATATATATATATATATATATATATATATTACCGTTTTATCTTCTTAAATAATTAAATGCATTTAAGTTGGATGTAAAAAAAGTTTACTTTGAGAGGACGTATCTTATTTATTGCAAACAACGGCCCCTCTCACAAACCGCATTGAAATTTATCCCATATGACATGTACTCAACGACTAAGCATTATATCAATCTTCATGCTAAAAGTTAGCGCTATATTATTGTCTGCTTGTCTCTTTCCTCATCTGTTATTTCTAATCCCTCTTTCTCTCCACTTACCTCTACTTTCAAAGTTTTACCCATCTCACGCCCTTCTTTTCAACTATTTCTTTCTCTCTCCCCCTCCCCTATTCGTATCCATGCCTGGTTTAATATTTTAAACTCCTGTTCTCGCCCTTTACAACATTCCAATGTTTTTAAAAACTTAACTGCTTCTCATGTCTGATTGAAGTTCTTTTTCTAATATATTTTATTCATAATCATAAGATTATTTCTGTAAACTCTACTATTCGGTAATCAAAACACGTGTAATTACGCAGATAAAACAGTAATATATATATATATATGTATATATGTATATATATATATATATATATATATATACATTGGGGTAGAGAAAGCTCCCGTAAGCCGTGGTGAAGGCAACCTTTCTAGGAGAAACAAATCTCTGATTTAAAAAAACCATAAAGCGGAAGACCAGTACCCGGATTAAGCTGGGCTGCAGTTTAATTTGTTGCTGGCTATCTTGCTCTTGCTTGTTGCTGGATCTCGACATTTTGAACCGAGAGAGAGAATTAGCTGTCGTACAAAGCTAAGCCTTTATAACATCATATTTGTATAGATACTACCTCAGACATTTGGGCTCATGGATTTTAAATGTCTGAGGGAGTGGCACTCGTCTGACAAGACGTTGCAATCATCATTTACATACATATATATATATATATATTTGCTCTGCAATAGTATTGCGCACTCTCTTAAGGTTTTTACTAAATACCATATCTCTCTCTATATATAATATGCATATATATATATATATATATATATATATATATTTAATAAACATGATTAAAAAATCATAATTATATAAAACTTATTTTAATTTCAATTTTAAGTTCGACACCTGTAATATATATATATATGTATATATATACATATATATATACATATATATATATATATATGTATACATTATATACTCAATTTACTCACATAAAATTAATATACGAAAGTATAGATTTATGCGTAAACTTTAAGTATTTACTTCCAAAGTGGTCAATACGTAGTCGATATTATGACCACAAAAGTACATTCAACAATAAAAAAAACACCGTATGAAAACAGATAAATACTGGGAACTCAAGGAAAGCCGACATTCGCCGGTAGTCGAATGAAAAATAATAAGGCAAGCTTCCACGTGTAGGGACATAGACGACCAATGTAGATTATGCCTTCATGAAAAATTAGCTATCTTCTACTGTAAAGAACCCCAACATCTATTAAACTGTAGAAGAGAAATACCAAACAACTGTGTTCACAAGATAAAATTTACTCTAGGATAGCGATACAAAATAGTTTTAAAACTAACAAAAACAATAGAAAATAAACAAATAAATTAATTAAATAAACATGAATATACATAAACGATCACACATATATGTATGTATATATATATATATATATATATATATATATGCATAGATGTGTGTACACACACACACACACATATATATATATATATATATTTATATATAAACTAACATTAAGAAAAAGACAGCAATCTAGATTTAAAACAGATCAAGAAACTAAATATCCAGGCTAAATAGAGCACACCCAAAGGACCAGGTCAACCAGAGGTCAAATATGCCTTTTTCCGAAAAATGCATGCTCATTGACTGATAGGAAGGGCGCGGTGGATACTAGAAAATTGATTGGCTAAGTAAAATCTCAATAGAAGATGCGCATATAAAAACGACAAACAACCACAGAATTCGCGCATAATCCTGAAGAGTCCTAGAGTGGGTGAAACGCGGAATATTCAGTGTAGCTTAATCGCCGTATACATTTTATAACTTACAATATATATATATATATATATATATATATATATATATATATATATATATATATATATATATATATATAAGTAAGAATGTGTATGTGAGAGGACAGTTCTCATCCTATATACTCACCGTCATTTTTATCTACAGATTGTTGAAATTTAGTGTATAAAGTAATACAAGTGTGGACATCTTTTTAGTATGTTTTCTCAAAACACACACACACACACACACACACACAGGCTGCTTAGAGGACAAAATGGAAAAATTGGTATTTAAGGGATCGTCGGATTTTTATCTGTTAACTAACTGTTCCACGAATGCGCATAATTGTTCCCATGACATATTTATTATTTTAAAAATAAGAAGGTTTGGAAACAGTACTTGAATATCATGTCAAGCCTACCTAATGGTTGTCCTACTTGACTAATTGTCTTTATTTTTGGTTTCGACCTGAGCTTGAGCATTTTTCTTTTACTTACAGAAGTTAGCTGTTTGCAAAAAAAAAGAAAACATATTACTTGTATGCATATATCTGCGTTTCTGTATTAATTAAAATGCAATATTTATCCGTATTTTACGACTGAGCATCGGCCGGCGGCCTACTAACTTATATATATATATATATATATATATATATATATATATATATATATATATATATAGAGAGAGAGAGAGAGAGAGAGAGAGAGAGAGAGAGAGATATGTGTGTGCGTGTGTGCGTGTGTGTGTGTGCGCGCGGGTGTGTGTGCGCACGGGTGTGTGTGCGCGCGGGTGTGTGTGCGCGCGGGTGTGTGGGGGGTGAGTATAACAATAGTGAAGTGAATATTATTCTCAACCACTATTAAGATAGACATGCTTCCTCATATAAATAATGCAAGTTGTTTTTGTTGTGTAGTATATCAACCCTTTTCATGTTATTGTATTCCGAATCCAGGACGAAATATATATATATTTATATAAACTAATTTTAGCCTCACGTGTTAATTTTCCAAAAGTGCATCGCGTAAGTTCTGTTCATGCATCAAGAAAAAAAAAATCAATCATTGCATGGAGCAAGGACGCACCCCACGCAACACGGTTTATTAGACCATAGGAAATGCCCGACATTGTTCCTAACACGAACATGGCGCCAGTATTCAGGAAGAGACAAACAAAAAAGCGTCTATAATTTGAATGAAGCCAACAGTGTGAATGCAGATGCATAATAATTATGCTGTACGTATCGAAATTAAACGACACTTCTCGATGTCTCTGCCACGCGCATTTCCACACAGGCTGCGCGCGTTTACTTCCGCGCTATGGCAGAAAACAATCAGATTTTAACGGCCGAAACAAGGAAAAAAAATTAAAACAAATAATGATCCTTGCCTTTAAATAGACCGTTCACTTGGTTCATACATGGTGAATGACATTTGTAATCTCTCAAATAAAAATGAAAGCCTTGTGTTGGTTTCAATATGCAACTACGCTTAAATATATACCGCTTTGTGTGCCTTTTTAAGGGGGATAATTCAATATATATTCCAGCAGTTCTCATTATAAAGTTTAGTATTATTTACATTGAAATAACAAATGCAATTTCAGGTTTATTGTTAACCAAATAAATATAATCTTATAATTTCAGTACACCTCTCACTAAAGTTATATTTGTGTTTATATATATATATATATATATATATATATATATATATATATATATATATATATATATATATATGTTTCATGATTTTCTTGGTGGTACAAACTTTATTAAGACACTCATGAAGGGAAGACGTATTCCTTCGGAATTCATTTTATATTAAAAAAAAAACGAGGAGAAAAGGAAAATGGATAGCGACTAAAAAATAAAAGTAGGGAAATAGAAAAAATAATCAAAACGAGTCAATTGACATGTTTCATCCTCACTCATCAAACTTGGAATCGTGGGATTTATTTTTTAGTAACTTGTTTTCCTGGTAAAATCTAAAAACAAGAGACGGGAGCAAGAGCAATCGTATGGGGATGAATATATATATATATATATATATATATATATATATATATATATATATATATATATATATATATAAGCAGTATTACCCGACATTTGTCGGGATTGATTTAATGCCATTTTTATGCTTATTGTCTGTATACTTGGTAAATTTAATATTTTTTTGTAATCCTCAATTTATTTTAGGAAATTTTGCTTATATTGACACCTTACTGATCAATGTAGCTTTCAGTTTATCTCATATTTCTTCCCACGATAGATTTCCGATGAAGGAAATAAACAAATCCGGTCGCCCGTAATAGCGGACGTACGTCATTT
Source organism: Euprymna scolopes (assembly GCF_053919585.1). Taxonomy (NCBI): domain Eukaryota; kingdom Metazoa; phylum Mollusca; class Cephalopoda; order Sepiida; family Sepiolidae; genus Euprymna; species Euprymna scolopes. The sequence goes on along the minus strand of NC_136492.1, from coordinate 87,528,812 downwards.
CGTCTTGTGTGCGGGCGTGCATATAACGCGACACACCGATGTATATAGACGGGAGAATCGTCGTACAAATGTAGGTATGAAGACGACCGACGCTTTGTGTTGGTGAACCCGAATGAATACGAGTCTTTCAGACTTCATCGTTGCTGCCATGTAGACTATGAACTGTTGCAGAAGAGGTCCACCCCGAAGGAGAGTCTTGAAATCGTCGTCGCGAACCATCATTCTGTATGCGTAATATGCTCTGCATGAAACAGGTTTTGGTTGACATGATATTTGAAAACGGTATCCATCGTCACCGTATGGAAATAGTAGGGGATATTGTAGTGCGTCTTATGATCGATGCATTTCATTTATTCGCTGCAGACCTCCACCCTTAGTATGAATAACTATGTTGCGTTTGTTGTTATGTCCACCCTCTATGACTGCAGAAACCTCGTTGCAGGTGGGAGCGTTGAAGCGACGTTCGTGTTCTCCTGCAGGACGATTGTCGACGTTAATAACAATTGAAAAATTAGGCAAATGAACATTCTGTAGCACATACTTGAAACTTCGAATGTATCGGTTCGTTTTATGGAGCATGTCTTAAAGTTTCAAAACAATATTGAGTAGTCGTCGATCTGAACTCTCGTGCGTCTCGGTTGTAATTGCCAATCCGTTTTCAGTCACTGACTAAGTAGAGTTGTAAGAATGATGGTCGTACGGTGTCCTCGGGTAAAAGGACCCCTATTAGATGGTAGACTTGGCCTTGCGCCTTAAATACGGGATTCCAGCCGCTTTTACGTAAAATATTTGCACCAAATGATGTCATTTGAAAGTAGCAGTTGAAAAGTCGGATTAAAAAAAAAACTATCGTAGAAACAATAAACGGACTTCTACTTGCTTATTCTCTGCTCCAACAACAACATGGCAAAAAAAAAAAAGAAAAGAAAGACATACTGAAGATAAAGGTTTCCTTCGAAATATATTTATGAATTTCAATATAAATTTAAAACAAAATAAATGTCTGTTTATTTTGTAATAATGCGTTGTTTTGGCGTCAAACGTATATAATACGTATTTTATTAGATATTAATCATTTTCTTACACAAACAATGAAAAAATTAGTTTTAAACAATGAAAAGAATCTTGTTTCGCATCGGAAAAAAACATTTAAAAATTGTTTTCCATAACGTTGCTGATACTCCAAAAACTGCAGTTTTTTTTAAATTCCGGTTCCGATTAACCATGCTAATACTAATATTAACATATATATATAAACGTCGTTTTAGTTGCCCTACTTTTCTTTTGCATACATACACGCATCCATGTTTAGTAAAACACAAGCTTTCAAAAGTATAGAAAGTGGCTCTTACAATTGGTTTTATGCATTCGCTATACACATACTGACACCGTCGCACATATTAACATAATTGATTGCGTACGAACAGAGAAAAGCCTTTGATATAAACGCTCACACACTCAGCAATATTTTACTATATGCGCATACGAGCTGTTAGATTGAATGTAAGTAATATGTTCAGTGTGTCTACCGATGTAATGAGGGGTGTGTAGGCCAAGTACCTGCGTCGAATAATATCGTCCTATTTGCGACAAATTACAGGGCAACGACCAATTTGCTTTCGGACAGGCGGCCTTAATGCAAACTATTGCCAGTTCATTCTGACACCTTTTCAGTATTTGCCGTCCCTGACAAAGTTTGTTTTACACATTATGTTGAGAATTATGACTAAATTAACGCAATACTTGAAAAGAATTTCAAAACAGATCGAATTTAAATAATGTACATCATATATTAAACTAGGTAATGTATCCGTCATTACTAGGTTTATAAAGTGTTCTTTTGCCACGTCAACACGTACGCAAACAGATAAATCTGGAAGAAAAATAATTAAGGAATATACTTTTAATCGGTGAATTATTTATAAAAATAACGTTTATATTCTGTTATAAACCGCTCAGATCCTTTCGTTTTTTTTAATAAATAAATAATTTCCGGCCTTATTTGAGTCTGTTTAGTATACAAGTTGTAAAGTTTCTCCTAGCGTGGAGTTGTGATCTGTTAAAGGTAGGTTTGAAATTGATAAAATGTTTGTATATTAATACACGAATGCTTCTCGAGAAAAACGTGGGAGTTTTTAGGTGATGTAAGAACAATAAAAACACTGGTGTTAAATTGGCAATATATATATATATACATATATATATACATATATATATATATACTGCGTGTATCTAGGCTCATTTTTTTCATTCAGGAAGACATGGTTAAAAACAACTACTATTGAATTTACACATGCGTACTCTCCTCACTTTCCCCTACCACACCAACCCCTACTGCTGTAAGGAGGCATAACGAACTTCGCTCGCATCCCAACTACTATTCTTTTTTTTATTACATTTTCACCCAAAACAAGGCAAATCGCCACTTTCATGTAAGGGGCTACTATCAGGGACATAAGCTGCAGGACTACTATGTAGTAGGTTGGGAAGTAAGATGTCGTTTCACGTGTCAGTACAGTTGAGGAAACAGGGTTCAGGAATAGAATTCCAAAGTCTAGCGGTTCTGGGGAAGAAACTGCTAAAGTAGAAGCCTCTCTTACATCTAGGGACCTCTATTGTTAAATGGTGAGATTAAGCTTCTTGTCAGGTATGTCGGGTCTGTCGGGGGTATTTACGTCGGGGGGTATAAGTGCTAGCAGTTCGTCAGAGCATTCATCGTTAAAGTACTTCGCAGAACAGGCAGAGAGATACAACATTTCGTCGATGGGACAGAGGCTCAACCTTAGATGCCAGTTCAGGACATATTAGGTTGGCGACTGTTTATTGAACCTTGTCTAGAAGCGAGAGATTAGTAGCAGATGCACTAGCCCAAATATGACAACAATACTCCATACATGGGCGAATGGTGGCCTTATAGAGGTACAGGATACTTTCGGGCGTTAGTAGCTTTCTAGCAGGGTCGAGAGAACCTACCTTTTTCGCAGCGGTCCTGGCAATACTCTCAATGTAATTGTTCCAACTAATGTTTTCTGTGAACGTTAGGCTGAGGAGTTTAAAAGATGTAATTTCAGATACAGAGTTATTGGCAATTGCTATTAGTGGTAGAGTAGGTTTCTTGTAATTATTGAACGAAACAAGTTTAGTCGTGGCAGCCTTGAATGTGGCCATACATTTTTGTCCCCATTCCACTACAGATCGGAGGTTATCCTCTAGGTTTTCTGCCATTTCTTTAGAAATGTGATCATTTGTTTTCCTGTCGTGTCTTTTATACAGTGTGGTGTCATCAGCATATATACCCATCTCACAAACAATTTTGTCAGGGAGGTAATTTATGAATATTAGAAATAATAGAGGTCCAAAGATAGACCCCTGAGGCACTCCCGCATTTATATCATATTGTTTATATGTACGACCATCGATGACAACCTGGATTTTTCTCTTATCTAAGAAGGATTTAAGTATGTTAAGTATTTTTCAAGCGATAACGTATGATCTGATTTTCCTGAGAAGGCCTTCATGACGTACCCTGTTAAAAAGTTTAGATATATCTAGAGCTACCGCTCTACCCTCCCTTGCTTAGTCCAGTGAATGGTATATACGTTCCGGGATTACAGTTAGGATGTCTGCTGTGGACCGGGCCTGCCTAAATCCATATTGTTGGTCGGTCAGAAGTTTAACATCTGTAAGGTGATAGACTAGAGCTTCGTTAATTATGGACTCACATATTTTGGCGAAAAGTGGGAGGATGCTAATAAGGCGATAATTTACTTGGTCAATTTTTTCGTCAGAATTCTTGAAAACTGGTACCACAGAATCAGTTTTCTAACAGGAAGGAAAGCAAGATTCATTAAGACATGTGTTGTAAAGTTGGAGACCACTGGAGTTAATTACGCGGAGCACTTTTTAATAGCACAGCCGGGATGAGATCATGTCCATATACTTGTGAAGTGTCAAGATTTATTATGATAGCATGCACATGAGAAGGGGTGATTTCCCATTATTTCCTACCCTATTGTAGATTTTCCAGAAGTCACGGGTTCCTAATATCTGTGCTTCGATGCTTTTTTTGGTGGTTTCAGTAAATCCTCACTTAGGTGTCGCTATTTCTTTCTTATAGTTACTTCTGACTTCTATATACTTCTGTCTATTTGAACTGAATTTATGTCGGTTAAATCGGTGGTATGCGCAATGGCAGCTGCAAAAGAATAGGTAAAGTATTGGGGAGAGTGGGGCTTGCTATAAAATTTCCGCGCGGGCACATATGCTCCAATTGCCCTTTTGAACCATTCAGTGGTCTCATTTGCGCACTGTTCAGCAGGAAGTGAAAAGATGTTTCGCCATGGGGCGTCTCTGAGGAGATCCCCGGTGACTTCCCAGTCAGCCTTTTTATAATATCTCGTTGTTCTGAGCAGTGGCTCTTCAGTTTTGGCTCTAGAGTTTTGTGCGATTTCAACCATCATCACTACATGATCGGCGTGGGCTGTGTTACACAATCATCGGGAACTGTGGTCAGAAACAGATCTAGAAGTGAAGCGTCTTGTTCTTGCTGGTGTAGGAAACGGGTTGGAAACGTAACCATTTGTGATAGGGAGTGAGACATAGAGAAGCTATGTGCTGTGATACCAGCTGCGTCCGTGTAAGTAGAAAATCCAAGCATTGAAGTCACCAAATACATGCACTTGTGCGCTAGTGTCGAGGGAATGCTGTATCTATACTATCAGAAATTTTGTATATAAAGGGTACAGTCCTGGATCGAAAGAAAGCGGCAAAGAAAATAAAAGTAACTAATGTGATGCTGCACGTTAAGTCTAAATCACATAAAGGCTTGATCGTCCGATTCTAGTTTTGTTTCTCTAGTCAAGGGGAGGGTGTCACGAATATATACTCCAAGCCCGTGCATATGTCTCTCAGAGTCCTTACGGCAGAGTGGGAGATAATCGGGTATATTAAAGTAGTTAGGGGATAGAGGAGTGTAGGTTAGTCTCACTTAGTGCTAAGATATTCGAAATGTGTGTTAGGAGAAATGCTTCAACATCATCTAAATTAGTTCTAAGCCCACGGATGTTCGTAAATGCAAACCTCAAGTGAGGAGACAAATTGGTTTTGTTTGAGTTTTGGCCTGGTTTAAGCGTAATTTTTTTTTTGTACTGCCATTTTTTAAGAGTTTCGGATTATGGAAAAGGGGTGCTGAACAAGTGGTTATGCAACATACCAGACATGCAACACAAGTACGCCATTAGTTGACCTTCCACCTACTAGGATTGTTGCCTCAGGAAAGCCCACCGTGGATGAGTGCATGGTCCATTTCTATGCGCAACATGCCACTATAAATATCCCGATATTATCCAACTGTTGATGGAGCAGCCGCTCTAAGCGCTACCAAATAATTAGGACCCTGTACTACAAGTCGGAAACAGCAGCCAGTAATTGTCAATCCGGTTCCCTCAACTCATCAGACGATGGTCAACCCATTCACTTGCACTGGCATTACGGCATTCACGCACTTTCAAGTGCCCAGTTTAAACGGATGGAATGTGCCGGGAGTGGGAAAAACGGCGTTCATTGCCTCGTCAGGAAACAAGATCGATCACTGAGAGTTTCTTTCGAAGTCCTGTGATTCGACATCTACGCCTGGTTAATACGCAAAGAAAATATGGAATCCGGGCGATAGACAGTGTCTATCTACTCCTTAAGCAGTTTAGGTTTGCAGACCGTTAATTTGTTTGAGTCACCAGTTGTGGGTAGGTTGTCATCCAAGACTGAAGAGGCCTCCCTCCCCTTAGGTTTAGTTTCAGAGTTTTCCTTCTCCTACACGGATTACCTGGGAAGATCAATGGGTCCATCAGCACTGAAAGGGGTTACCCCGCACCCGGATTCTAATCCAGGTATTTCTGCGACCCAACGGGGATAGTTAATGCTACTTGGTTAGTTTGTAAAAGTTATATATCTACTGAAATATCTAAATAATACTCCTCAAGGTGATTGAGGGACGTTTCTGTTTCATTGTTACTGTAAGAGGGGGTGAGTAAGAGTTCATGCAGTGGAAGCAACTATATTTATGGCTTAGGAATAGGATAACGCGTCACAGAATGCTTGATATTAAGAATTAACTAAACATTTTGTTGTCCAAGCTCTGGATATTTCAGATGGCAGGAGGGTTAAGTTGTATCTTCAATGTAGATACAAGTTACGTCATTTTTGATATGAAGTGTAATACAGTACAGGTATAATTGGAAGTAAATTATCGGCTATGGCGTATTCAGTATGTATAATAAAGTAAATAGATATATGGGCAGATCTCCAGCAGAGGCGAATATATGGAGGTTAT
>NC_136492.1:87512484-87517484 GCF_053919585.1 Euprymna scolopes | reverse complement strand
CCATGCATATTTGTAGCCAATAAGTTTTGTATACACACTCTCTTTCTGTCTGTCTGTCTGTCTGTCTGTATCTCTCTCCCTCTCTCTTTCTCTTTCTCAGTATATATATATATATATATATATATATATATATATATATATACATACATATATATACATTATATATATATATATATATGTATATATATATATATATATGTATATATAAGAGAGAAAAGACGACGAGAACTGGAGTTACTAGTTACTATCTTTAAAAGCATATCTGAGAAAATTGACCAAGTCCTCTGCTTATCCTTAAGCTAACATTCACGTATGTGGAGACTTCAATGTTCACAACGTCGCATTGTGGACCCACTAAAACAAGACCGATGATGAGGGGAGGTCCTGTCATGATTTATCTATTACTTATGATCTCATTTAGATTGTTCACGAACCCACTCGTGTGCCCGACAATGACGGCCAGTATGCGAGTCTACTAGACCTTTTTTTCACAACTTGCCCTGAACTATGTTTAGTTTCTGTTCTGTCTCCTCTTGGATCTTCCGACCACTCTGTTGTATCAATTAAGAAAAAAATGAAATACCTCTCCATCGTACAGTATGCACTCAGGCTGACTGGGATAGCTTCCTTACATTTATATCGGATCTTCCTCTGCGTTCCAAGTTTAAAAAGTATAGTATCAGACCTGACGGAATGGTTAATTGTAGGTATAGACCGTTTCATAACCTCGAAAAAGTTCCAGCAAAAACCTAACAGCCAGCCATGGTTCTCTCCAGAATGTACTGCTGCCATTGCGCACGGAAATCATTTTTCCACTGCTTCCAACGTAATATAGGTATAGAAACTAAAGGCGCTTCAGGACTGCCAGCACCATTGTAAGAAAGTAATAAAGAACGCAAGAGAGTTGTATGCTATACCCGTCAAGTCCAAAGTAGCTGAGCACCGGCTTGGTTCCCACCAGTTTTGGCAAATAGTAAACAGAATCCTGAACAAAAACGTGTGCTCTATCTCGACTATCATCAATGGACCTGAGTTAATCTCGTCAGCATCAGACAAAGACAAACTCTTTGCCATGAGCTTTGCAGCTAATTCTACCCTTTGGGACCAAGGCCGTCAACCCCCAATAGTTCCTCCTTTATAAGAAAACACGCTATGTGATATACATATATCTGTATGTGATGTTGCCAAGCTAATCAAAAATCTTGATTCCAGTAAAGCAACTGGCCCTGACGGTATTCCAATTATAGTACTCAAAAAACTTCAACCAGAATTAGCGCCAAATACTTACAAAACTGTTTAAATGTTGTCTTAAGGGTATAGCTTCCCATCACCCTGGAAAATCTCATCAGTATGCCCTGTATTAAAGAATTCAAGTGATCGCTCATGCCCCTCTCAGTGCAGGCCAATACGTCTCCTGTGCGTCATGAGTAAGTTGCTGGAATCTGCGTTAAATACGGAAGTAATCAACCATCTCAACAAAAATAACCTTCTTAGTGAGACTCAATATGGTTTCTGTTCTGCTAGATCTACAGCAGATGTGCTTACAGTTATATCTCATAGGATTAGCAAATCCCTCGACGGAGGCAAACTTTCTAGGGCAAATGCTCTGGATATAACTAAGGCCTTTGATAGGGTATGGCATAAAGGTTTACTTCACAAGATCTCTAGCTATAGTATAGCTGGAAATGTCTTCTCGGTTATTAAATCATTTCTTTCTGATAGGTTCATAAGAGTAGTAGTTGAGGATAAAAATCAGAAGCTCACCGTATTAATGCTGCTCTCCCTCAGGGGTCCATCCTGGGCCCAACTTTTTTCCTGATCTACATTAATGGTCTTCCAAATCACATCCTTACATCATTTGTAGACATTTATGCTGATGACACTACCATTTATGGTAGCACATCTAAGAGAGTAAACGACCAAGTTCTCTCTGTTTCTCTCTCCTCTGATCTTGAGCACGTGGTACAATGGAGAAAGGAGTGGCTGGTTACTTTTAATGCATCTAAAACCAAGTTGCTCTCTTTACATCATCAACATTCTGATCCACATCTGGCATCAATGGAAATGAATGGCTCTCGTCTTCAAGAGACCTCAAGTTTTGAAATGCTTCTGGTCTTGACAATTACACCTGATGTTAAATGGAACACATACATCAAATCTGTTGCCAGGGCCGCCGGAGAAATGGTGGGATCTTTCTATCGATCCAGTAGATATCTCACTGCTGATGTAATTCTCTATCTATATAAGAGCAAGGTACGTTCAAGTATGGAATACTGTTGCCACATCTGGGCAGAAGCTGTTAGAAAGGACTTGGCCTGCCTTGATAGAGTTCAAAATAGACTTTGTAGCCTCGTAGGAAATGCCCTTTTTTTCTTACTTGCAACCTCTATCTAACAGAAGAGATGTTGCGAGTTTGTCTCTGATGTATCGTTATTTTAATGGAAAGTGTTCGACTGAGCTTCAGTCTATATTCCCCCTCGCCAAACATTCACAAGAAACACTCGTCTTGCTGAAAACACTATCAATAATCCCCCCACTCTTTATCTGTGCCTAAACCTAAACGTAGATTCCATGAACAAAGCTTCTTTATTTGAACTGCACGCCTGTGGAATTGTCTTCCGTTTTCCTGCTTTCCAGCTGACTACAACATGGTTGTGTTCAAGTCTAACGTAAATAAGTTCTTGATGAACCGTTCCATATAACTTAACAAATTTACCGAATTTTCATTACTAATGATTATTATATTTTCCAATTTCTACTGTACATTCTTTAACCCTTATCCGTCTTGGCCTTGATAATGTGGTGATGCCTGTGTAAAAAAAATTACATTGGTTAAAGCCATGACGGGGATAGCGTATAAAAAGATGAGGAAAACAAACCGAAAGATGAGTGAAAAAATCGATAGAGCTCAGAAATACTGAGAATGAAAAATTTGGAGAATGATAAATCTGCATACAGTCAGAGAAAGTAGTGAACCAAGGACAGTCGACTTGGCGGCGGTTGCAGGGCGGGGTCGTATCTGATCGAATAAAGTAAAAACACAGTTGAAACAGTTTTCAGTAAAATAAATCGACGTGTTTGTTGGGCGAACTTCCAATAAACACATTATGATACAGAAGGTGACTAAATAATCGAGATACCAATATATATATATATATATATATATATATATATATATATATATATACACACATATATATATATATATATCACTTGTGACATTTTTGGAACACACACACATATAAGTACATATGTATTTGTACATATATATGTGTGTGTATATGTATATATATATGTGTGTGTGTCTTTGTGTGTGTCTTTGTGTGTGTGTTTTTGTTTGTGTGGGTGTGTGTGCATGCCTGCGTGTGTATGTGTGTGTGTGCATGCGTGTTCCTAGAATGTCACAAATGATACATCGGTTCTACGGTGTAAATCTTCAAATCAACTCCATCCGAAATCTAAGAATTTATCAATAAAATATGCCTTCATTTCGCATGCGTTTTTTTTTTCTATGCGATCAAGCACGTAAAAAACGAAACAATAACCAGAGAGACACATTATATATATTACATACACTCAAGGGTGAATATGACTATCCAATTCCTGCAGCTACATAACCAGAGAACGGAACTATTAAACCTGGCATACTGATATAAGACAGGAAGGAGAAAGTCGCAACCTTAATAGATGTTAGTACTCGCTTAATGAGAACTGAGGTCCTGCATATGACCTTAAACTATATCCGATGATGAGCGCCCCAGCTTGCAGGCTTGGAGGAGTGTGGAGCCACGCTTTAATTGCTATTGCTTCCAAATCCACTCTTACACGGAGTGGTAGTATCTGGTAGGGTCCCAACTATTGGTTAAATAGAAACTGATTCGAAAGAAAAAAAAACACAAACAAAAAACAAATATATTCTATTTTAAAAAAAAATTCAAAAACACAACCAATCAACCAAACTTAAAGAGAACTGAAAGAGGAAAGGTAACCAAATACCACATTTTTGTGTGCGACATGAAAATAAACTTGAACCTAAGAAATATCTCTATCGTTCCAATAAATATAGGAGCAAATGGGCTCATGCAAAAGAATTATAAAAATTAACTCGCAAATGTACGCTGTGAACCATGTGAACGAGAGATGAAAACAATTGCATTAAATGCGGCGCTAAGAATAAAAAAAGATTTCTCCGTTGGAATATCTGAGTTAGCGCGTAAACGTTTGGCATCCGCTAGGATGCTTCTTCTACAATTTCAACAAACTGATACTATCATATAAAATAATATTTTGTGCGTGTTTGTGTGTGTGAGTTTGTGTGTGTGAGTTCGTGTGTGTTAATTTGTGTGTGTGAATTTGTATGTGTGTGAGTTCGTTTGTGTGAATTTGTGTGTGTGTGTATTTGTGTGTTTGAGTTTGTGTGTGCGTTTGTGTGTGAGTTTGTGCGTGTGAATTTGTGTGTGCGTGTTGTGTGTGTAAGTTCGTGCTCTATAAGCCTGGAAACTGTTGGGCCGATTTTTTATAGAAATTTCGCATGAAGGCACATGATGTCTTTGAGATTTCGCTTACGCATTTTTTTTTTCATCGGAATGGGTGTGATAGCTATTGTAAATCGATTAAAAAAAATGCGATTAAAGACGTAAGTCCGATTTGACCAAAATTTACACTTCCATACAGTCTAACATTGCGAGTAAATTGAAGAAGTTTTATCACTGCACAAAAAATTTACTGAAAAGAAAATGAACAGCAGAGTATTTTTCATAGGACAAGAGCGCATTCGAAATGAATACATTTATTGAAGGACAATTAAATAATGTCTCTTGAATTTTTTTTAAATTAACTGTAATTCAGGTAATTATTTAGAAATATTTTCATAAAATCAACAGTTAGTTCTTTGATAGTGCGGTCGAAATGAATGTGTCCGTTCATGCGAAACATTAGGATTGACGTTTGCATTTAAACTTTACATGAACGGATTATTTACAGATAATTATTTAAAGTAA
>NC_136492.1:87502484-87507484 GCF_053919585.1 Euprymna scolopes | reverse complement strand
AGTAATATGGCGGCTGAAAAACGTTTTTCGACCACCATAAAACTATTACAATACATTTAAACCCTGAAGAATCTGCGTCATGTACCCTTGTTGTTCTAAGTTAACTAGCCACTACTTGTGTTTCAAACTTTAAAAAGAAGCTTTAAAATAGTAAGAAACACTAAAAAGAAGCATCTATTTTGAACTCTGTTCCGTCTGTTTGCTTCCCACCTGACTACAACTTGGATGTCTTCAAGTTCAACGTTAACAAATTCCTAATGAACCGTCCCCTTAAGTAAACACTTCATCAAAGCTCCACACTAACGTAATGTACTTGCAATAACCCTTATCACTGAGTGGCTTCCATGCCTTGATAAGTGGTGACAACTGTGTAAAAAAAAAATAAAGAAAAAAAAGCCTTTTCGTTATTGGAGTTTTCAGATGCCCATATTATTCCAAAGAACCAGCTATGTGAACATTTTGCAATATTTTTCAATAATTATTTAAAAAAATAATTCTTTTCACTCAGTTTTTATTTAAAATAAATAAATTATTTTTTAAAATATTTTGTTTATATGTTTACATTTTTTTAAGTAAAATTAAGAAATTAATTTTAAAAATATTGTTTATATTCATTTTCTTTCAAAAGTGTTACTTTTAGGTAGCTTCACCGGTTGTTAACCTAAATTTTCCGAATGTCAAAACGAGGCTCGCCTGCTGAACCTACTTATCTCAGCTTCACCAATATTTCTGATTGTAATTTTAATAGTTATAGCACTAATATTAATAAAAAATACGTATACATTTTAAATAAAATAGATAATGAAATAAAACTTAATATAGAAATAATTGTACTAAAATATTAAGTATAATAATAATAATAATAATAATAATAATAATAATAATAATAATAATAATAGTTATTGTTATAAATCATAAATGCTTAAAATAGATTAGTAATCAAAGAGATATGATTTATAGGGGCTTAAACCTGTCAAATGTAGACCAACATTTATGAATGCATCCCATAAGAATTTCGTCTTTTATGTTTAAGAGAATAGATTTACTGCCATTATAAAGGGCTTCATATCTACAAAGTGCGCCGAATCTGTCACCTGGCATGTACGCTTTATTAGCTCCTACTATTTTCAATTTTAAGTTGAAGGCAATATTTCCATCATTAAGGTGCCAAATATATTTTGAGAAAGATTTTTGTTTATCTCCCTTTGACCGATAAAGTGTTCTTTTAAATTTAAATGTCATTTTTTTTTAAAAAATGTAAGATGCCTCCCTTTCGAAATTAATTATAATTATAAATTAAAGTATAGCGTTCGAACGATAATAAATTGGCAATAATGAATTTATCATCGTTTCATTTAAAGTAATAAAAATAATTATTTCAACCATTCAGAGACAACTTTTAACAACATGCCAATAAATAGATGGACTGAAATAATAACAAGCTTTAAAAACGGGCGGAAAAATCGTAAATATATATTTTTTGTATTAGAAATATAAAATTGTTTTCTCTGAACCTTACTTTTCCATGCTATTTTATTCTTATTTTATTTATCAACATACAAATTACTAACCATTTTTTCTTTATTATTTTTTAAATATTTCCAGGAACCTCAGCCTTAATACAAAAATGCTAGTTTATATTTGTGTCTTTAACCCCCCCACCCCCTCCCTTCACATTTTTTCTGCTGAGGAGACTTTGTTTAAATATAAAACATATCTTTTTATCAAATTATTGTTCAAGACATACAGTTTATTACAATGAAAACATCGTTTCCGAAACGATCGTACAAACTATTGATTTTGTTTGTTTTTCCTTTTGAAACTGATTTCCAATTCAAAATTATGAATAATTTTACTCAGTACATATATATATATATATATATATATATATATATATATATAATATATATAATATATATATATATGTATGTATATATACTGTAGAGAGAGAGAGAGAGAGCGAGAGAGAGAAAAAAAGAGAAAGAGGTGCATTTAGAGGAATCGTCACATTCATCTCGCAGTAACTTTGTCCACAAGGCATCGTAGTCTACATTGCACTATAGAGAAATTACTTGTTACTATATGAGATTATTTTCTATACAACGGATTAAATGAAAGTTTCAAATGAAAAAAAAAGTACTATACTTTAATTGTTCGCCAAATTGAAGCATCCATTTTGAACTCGCATCTGTCATATTAAACAGTCTACAGTTGATTTTAAATACCCAGCTTTACTAGTTGTGCGAAGATAATAACTTGAATTTAAGTTTTACATGAAAAAATCAAGTATCATGATAAAACTATACGTTAAAAAGAAACTTTCAGTTCGAACCCGCACCTGTCATATCAAAGAACCTACTAGATTTTATACGTCGGCCCTTTTTGCTTGTGTGCTAATAAAACTACTCACGTGAACTTGCGATGTAAGGTTGTATAAAGCGTTAACTTCAAAATCATCTGTTATATCTTCCATCGGATTATTTCGAATACCGATTAATGATACTTATCGAAGACATTCCGAAAGAACGCTGCCAGGCACATAAGGTATCGCCATATTGAATGGCATAAAAACCAGTCCAGTAGTTTCAGAGTCCACAGACACACACGAAGACACACAAATAAATATATATATTTTTTTTATTAAAGTAGGTATAATTTATAAAGTGAACAATAGATTCTGTATAATGAATTGTAGGCTGCAATGTATTATGGCCTTTCTTTGGAGAGCCATGTAAATTTCCCTCCAGGTGCACTGCAAGATGACTTTTACTATAATAGGTAATCAGTTTCAGTTTAATCTTGGGACATTCCCTAATTTCGATGAAAATACAAGTATGCTGTAAAACATCTGTTAAGCTGAATTAAATCCTGGGCAATATCAGAAGTTTCTGTTTATATATATATATATATATATATATATATATATATATATATATATATACATATATATATATATATAAATATGTATGTGTGTGTGTTGTGTGTGTGTGTATATATATATTAGTGATGGGACGATTCCAATATTTTTACCGATGCCGATACTATTACCGATTCCGATACCGATTCTTTTTAAATGTCTATATATTTAACTATATAGTTGTATTTTTTCTGTGATTATCGTGAAAACACACACGTTAAATGTGCAGATATTATCCTAAAAGTAGAAATATATTTGTGGGGGAACGATCTATTGATTTAAGAGTAACTGTCGATTTTAAAATCAATAAACATTTACTATTTTATCATTATTACCAGCAATAGAAGGTTTAGCTCTAAACAAAATCCAGTAAGAAAGACAATTAAAAGACTCGTTTTGGCATATGAAAATCGATACAAAGTTTTTTTTTCAATTCCGATGCCGATTCCGATACCCTCAAATATTACAATTTTTAGTTCCCGATTCTAATCAATCGTCCCAACGCTAATATATATAAATATATATATATATATATATATATATATATATATATATATATATAATATATATATATACATACATATATATATATATATATATATATATATATATATATATATATATATATATCGGTACTAGGATGTGATAGAGAATTTATATTCCTATTTATAAAATATATATATATATATATATATAATATATATATACATACATATATATATATATATATATATATATATATATATATATATATATATATATATATATCGGTACTAGGATGTGAGAGAGAATTTATATTCCTATTTATACATTATTGATTTTCCGTTACTTCATTATACTGAAATGTTCTATAGATTTATTTTGAAGTCGAGCGTTGTATTGTGCCTTTTAACTTATTCAATAAGTGAATATATTTGTGTTCTTTTACTTATTTTGCTTTCGATTATTCGCCTTTGTCTCCATCACAACAAGCTTCTTTGCTACGGTCCACTTTTTTTTTCAGACTTGATTTTTCTTTTCGTTTTTCTTTTTGTAGAGTGACAGAAAGAATTATAGGCAAGACCGATGACTTCCATACTTAATCGAACTGACTTTACCTGATTACGAAAAGTAAAGGAGAGGATGCGAAACATTAATACGTCAAGGAATTCACTATTAAAAATTAAATTATCGTTTATGAAAACTTGACAACATCAAAAAAAGAAAAAAAAAGAAAGAAAGAAACATAATCTGAAGCAGAATAAATACACAAGTAAATAGATATATCTACTACTGAGAAAGTTTTGCTGTCGGAAACCTTACCTACACTATTTTCTGATTAATATAATTCACACATACACACATACGCACGGACACATACGTATACGCACACGCACACACACATATATGAAATTATTGCAGATTAAAACATACTCAAAATTAAGAAGCATTCAATTTAAACAAGGTTGTTGGTAGTGCACAATTAAAAACGAGCTATATATTATGTAATTCAACAAAATTACCATAAGTCGCTACAATAAATTTACTGATTTAAAAACATCGTCAGACAAAAAGAGACCTCAGGTCTTATTCGAGGTTAATAAATTTGTATGTATATATATATATATATATATATATATATATATATATATATATATATATATATATATGTATATATATTTGTTTTTTTTTTTTGTTTTTTTTGTTTACATCGCACCAATCCATTATAGGTAATTTTTGACGCCGATTTGAATTTTATAATTTTGTAATTTTGCAACTTTGCCATTTTGCAATTTTGCAATTTTGCAATTATAAACAAATACACTAGTGTCGGAAGGAGTAAATTATATATATATATATATATATATATATATATATATATATATATATATATATATATATATATATATATATACGTATCTACCATAAAAGATCGGTCCAGAGTGAAACAAAAGAAGAAATCGATTTTTCAATATTTTTCCATGAATTTTTTTATTAATTTAAACTGAAAATTTATATTTTGCAAATCATTATTATTATAGCATATAATAATAAGTAGAAAAATGAATGCTAAAATGGTAAGATCCAGAATTACTTACAAGGA
>NC_136492.1:87437484-87497484 GCF_053919585.1 Euprymna scolopes | reverse complement strand
CATATTGTGTGTCACTAAGAAGGTTATTCCTGCTGAGGTGGTTGACTATTTATCTATTTAATATGGATTCCAGCAACTTACTCATAACACAGAGGAGACTTATTGGTCTGTACTGAGAGGGAGATGACTTATCACCTGAATTCTTAAATACAGGGCAAACTGATGAGGTCTTCCAGGGGGTCGGGAAGCACTTCTCCTTAAGGCAGCGCTTAAATAGTTTCGTAAGTATGGGAGCAAGTTCTGGTTGAAGCTTTTTTAACACTATAATTGGGATGCCATCATGGCCAGTTGCTTTACTGGAATCTAGGTTTTTTATTAGCTTGGCGACCTCATGCACGGATATTTGTATGTTACCTAGCTTGTTCTGTGTTATAGGAGGAAATATGGGGAGTTGATGGCCTTCGTCGCATAGGGTAGAATTAGCTGCAAAGTTCTTTGCAAATAGTTTGGCCTTGTCTGACGCTGACGAGATGACCTCTGGTCCATTGATAATGGTTGGGATAGAACGCACACTTCTGTTCAGGATCCTATTTGTTATTTCCCAAAACTGGTGGGAACCAAGCCGCTGATCAGCTACCTTGGATTTAACAGACTGGGCATATAGCTCTCTTGCATTTTTCTTACTCTTTTACAGTGGTTGCTGGCCGTCCTGAAAGCAGCTTTAGTCTCAGTGCATCTATTACGTTGGTAGCTATGAAAAAAGTGATTTCTGTGCGCGATAGCAGCAGCACATTCTAGTTGCGTCTTCTACTTACATGTTGACGTCAACAGGAGCCTCAAGAATTTAAGTCAAGAAGACTGGTGTAGCGTTTGTAATGTGCATGTAAGCTGGGTCAAAAATTAACTGTGTTACCCAATAGGTAATTTTATAATAAATATGTAGAAGATTATCCCAAAGGTATGCGATTTTAAAAATTATGTATACATTTCGTGAATTTTAAAAAGGCAATTAGAGTATATGAATAGATAAACTGAAAATTTGTTACCCGTTACGTCCGTACTTTTCTAATCTATTATTAAATATATGTATTTTTACTTTGTCTTTGATAAAAAATATATATTTGTTGGAAGCATTGGGGACAGCAAGAACGTAAACCCATCCTTTTTGACCGCCATCGATTTTCAAGTGAATAGAGATATTTTCTATTTAAAAAAAACTATTAGTTTTAAAGCCCGGTTCCCATCCGTTTTATTCTCTTTCCCTGTCTTTAATTTCAGACTTTCTTGTGTGTTTAATTGTAGCAAACATGAAAAATAAAACAAATCATGAGAATAACCAATAAACTACTCAAAATGAAAGACCATAATCATATCAGTTTAGTTGCTTATACTTGTACATAAATTAACGCAGTAGTTTGGTATATATATATATATATATATATATATATATATATATATATATATATATACATATATATATAAACAAAAAAACTAAAACAATGAAAGATAAATAAAAACACAAGCAGAAAGAGAGAGTAAGAGAGAGAAACATAAGACAGGAGTGACCATAGCCCATTTTATCTATATATATATATATATATATATATATATATATATATATATATATATATATATATATATATATATATATCGACGACGCGCGAAGGTATCTTGAAAAATACATGTACCACACACATAAACAACGGTGTATGAACAAATAGACAAAACAACTAGATTCTCAAACAACGGTAACTCTGTCTAGACGATCACACACTATCCCCTTTATGATATAAGAACATAACATATACATATATATATATATATATATATATATATATATATATATATATATATATATATATTCATACAAAAACATTAAAACGAAATGGCGGTTTATCTTTCACTTCAAACGTACTTTTTCGTTAAAAACACATCAAATTTACATTTAAAATATTGGGTTACAATTTTCAGGTATTTGAAAACGATTGTTTATTAAACATTTATTTTAATTGTTATTATAATTATTATTATTATTATAATTATTATTATTATTATTATTATTATTATTATTATTATTATTATTATTATTATTATTATTACCTACAGATGCGAGTATCTTTTTTATGTTTTATTGTACCTCTATCAACAGATTACTTAATAAAATAAATCAAAACGTGAAAATGATTGTGAATTTCTATAAACACATCGACATTATATTGACGGAACTATTACTTTTCCATTCCCCCAAGCTCTAAATATTATAAAAAGCGATTACCTAATTACAATCGGATTGGTCATTAGAGTTGCTGATCTGAGCATAATGACTGTAATCGCCAACCCTAAAACACGGTCGCCATAATCGACTCCTGCAAACCTTATCTCACTCCCTACCGCTACCAATCTAATTACATGTCACTCCGTCTAAATAGGCCACTACTAATACTACCAGTGATAAACCAGTTCCTTGCAAAGCCAATAAAAATGGTAGCCATTATTGTCGCGTTCGTGGGTTTGATATCGAAAATATCAATCGTATTAAATCTCGCCATAATCGCTGTAGGTTATTTCATTAATATTAGCTTCATCACACTTTCCTGTTCCTCTGTCTCTTCGACCGCGATTAGAGTGGAACCCCTACCAGGATTCTTCATAATTATAAAATTAATCGTCACAAACAGTAGAATCATAATCATTCCGTGGGAGTAACACACTACCTTGTCATAATACGTTCTATTTTCCGTTGCTCCATCATACACCTCAAATAGTAATTACTAATACTGCCATGTAGTGCGCAATTAAAAGCACTGATATCAATAAGAGCAGCTGGTGAAAATGCAACCAAGTACTTGCTTTATATTTATTCTTTCAAACACTACCGAGTATGATTGAATAGATGGTTAAGTGCCAGTTTTAGTCATTTAGAACTGCTTTAAAGCTTCCCCGCTGACAGGCGGATAACTTAAAATATTGCAGCATTATTTTTTTAAAATTCAATTTATAGCATTATATAATCAAGTCTTAATGCTGCCATATTTTAAGTTATAAATTTTTTACTAGAATATCTTGTCCTTTTCTTTTCCAGTTTTTTTTACATCTACTTCTTTTTACTTTTCCATGTTTAAGCTTAACCATATTACTTTTCATGCTCACAATTAAGATTGTTTAACGACATAATAATGTTTATAATAATAAGATAGTCTCTATCTCTCCCCGCATCTTCTGTTTGGGGATGCAATGGGCACTAAGACAATATAATAGGATAATACTTAACTTCTATTTTCGTACAATGTAACATAAAATCGAATAATTTATCTTCCTGTGATATTTTATTTACAATAGTATTTCAATATCAAAACGTTCTCATACGCAATAGTATCGTTTCTCGTCTGTGTCTGAAGCCGTCGTTTCTCTTCATTGTAGCTGTGTCCTCTAGTGTCGCTATACAAATACAATCTCTGGATACGCAAACAAGATGAAACAAGGCGTTAGCTGAGAGTTCTTAAAGGTTCTATTTTTAGGAAAGATCGACTAACGTTCGCTCAGTGAATTATTTAGTTGCATTACTAACTGAATTGGTGACAAGCGGACAGAGATACCAGTCTAAAATTTCGCACTTACCGATGATCAAATACTTCTTATTATGTTATCGGCAAACTGCCAATCGCAAGCCATGGCAGATTTCCATGATTTAATGTGTCTTGTTTCTGTTTCTTCAGTCAGGCAAATTTGAAAACTTTTATTTTAATTTTAGCTTAAAAAGCGCCAGGCCATTCACCATTTGCAATCATGTCTTTGTTTTGCCTACGCCGTTTCATGCGACCGTCCACTGTCACGATTTTAATTCGCCTATTTTTTGTTATTATACTTTAGGATTTATTTTGTTTAGTTAATGAGGGTAAGCATGACATGTACTAAGTGTGATCGTTGTCCAAATTCACACTAGCTGACTTTAGCGTTAATGACGTAGACTTACTAGTGTGTGACGGTAGGATCAGCAGCAATGATAAGCAATGAAGACGCTTTACCCTTGTTTATGAATTACGAAATAAAAATTACAGCCCATGTATTTTACTTCTTTAGGCAAAGATTACTTAATTAAGGGTAATTCCCCGTGTTTATATATTATAGTTTAGCATGTTTTATTAAAGGTGGGGAGCTTTAAATTGAAAACTCTTTTCCTTAATAACAAAGTTGGACACTATCGGTTATCTTTTTTGTTCAGCTTAGTTTGACAATAAACCATATGGTTTCAGAGGAGACCATATGCTATATAGCGCGTTTTGGACGTGCCCATATGTTATATAGCGCGCTTTGGACAAGACCATATGCTATTTAGCGCGTTTTGGACAAGACCATATGCTATATAGCGAGTTTTGGATGAGACCATATACTATATAGCGTGTTTTAGAGGAGACCATATACTATATAGCGCGTTTTGGAAGAGGCAATAGGCTATATGGCGTGTTTTGGACGAGACCACAGACTATATAGCACGTTTTAGACGAGACCATATGTTATATAGCGCATTTTGGACGATACCATATGCTATATAGCGCGTTTTGGACGAGACCATATGCCATATAGCGTGTTTTCGACGAGGCTATGCGCTATATAGGGTGTGTTGGACGAGGCCATAGGCCATATAGCGCATTTTGAACGAGACCATATGCAATATAAGGCGTTTTGGACGAGCATAGGCTATATAGCGCGTTTTCGACGAAGCTATAGGCTATATAGCGCATTTTGGACGAGACAATAGGCTATATAGCGCGTTTTGGACGAGACTATATTCTATACAGCGAGTGTTGGACGAGACCATCAGCTTATAGCGCGTTTTGGACGAGGCTATGCGTTTTGGTCGTGACAATATGCTAAATAGGGAGTTTGGGAAGAGATCATGTGCTATATAGCGCGCTTTAGACGAGGCCATATGCTTTATAGTGGGTTTGGACAAGTCCATAGGTGATATAGCGCGTTGTATACGAGGCCATATACTATTATTCGGGTGTTGGACAAGACCATAGGCTATATAGCGCGTTTTGATCGATACCATGTGCTATACGGCGCGTTTTGGACGTGATCATACGTTATATAGCGCGGTTTGGACGAGGCCATAGGCTATACAGAAAAAATTGGACGATACCATAGGTTATATCGCGTGTTTGGACGAGCCCATATGCTATAATGCGCTTTTTGGACGAGACTATAGGCTATATAGCGTGCTTTGGACAGGACCATAGGCTATATAGCACGTTTTGGACGAGGCTATATGCTATACGGCGCGTTTTGGACGAGGTCATACGCTATATAGCGCGTTTTGGACGAGACCATAGGTTATATAGCGCGTTTTGGAAGTTACCATATGCTATAGGCCGTTTCTGACCAGGCCATATGATATAATGTTCGATTCGGACAAGACCATATGTTATAGAACGCGTTTGGACGAGATTATATGCTATATAGCGTGGATGGGACGAGGCCATAGGATTTATAGGTCGTTTTGGATGAAACCATATAGAATATAGCGTGTTTTGGACGAAACCATAAGCTATATAGCGCGTTTTGAACGTGACCATAGGTTATATAGCGCATTTTTGACGATACCATATGCTATATAGCGTGTTTTGGACGAGACCATATTCTATAAAGGACGTTTTGGGCGAGACCATATCTTATATAGCGCGTTTTGCACGAGGCCATAGGCTTTTTAACGCGCTGTAGAATAACTTTCCTAACAAACATATAATGACCGAGTAATTTCACGAAATACATTAATCAACTGACCACCTTATTCGTTCTATTTAACCCCTGTAGATTATGTTCATTTCGAATGACTGAAATTCCATCTCTATGCTGATAAATATAAAAAAATAAGGCACATAGAAGATTAGGTTTGACAGTGATTGCCGAAATATAGCATAATTTAACGTGTATTGTTGTGAAAATTGGATTTCTAGATTACGCCATGTACGGACCAATCATCGAATGATATGTTTCAAATTGTATTTTAATGTTAAAGATCAAAAATTAATATTTGGAATAAACCAAATATTTGCATGATGAAAATATTTTTTGCGATTCATTTTCATTTAATGATCACCACCTCTCCAAAAAGAACACTTTTTTTTTGATTACCTCTAAACTAAATACAAAACAAAAACAATAATTCCAAAGCATTTAAAACAGCTGATAAGGATAGGAATGGGTGAAGTGGGTTATTATTAGTTTTTATTGCTTTCACACAAACGAAATTACTATCTATCATTTTGAATGTACTGTTCTCTGATTGACTTCCAACTAAACTGCAAAAGGTAAATTCATATGTTAATTTTTTTCATTGCTCCTTCACTTTTTCCTCCATCTATTTATGGCTATGTGTTTTAAAACCAGTGCATTTAAAAAGGATATATATATATATATATATATATATATATATATATATATATATATATATATATATATATATATACGACGGGCGTGCAATAAGAAATACTCCTGACCCACTTCCAGTTGTCTGATCTAGCTGATATTTTGTATGTGCAATGATTTCTATCTCTACGGGTTATGTGGCAAATTATAGCTCTGAACTATTTGTGGTTTCTGTTTTGCAGGTGTTTGAACTGAATCAGGTGTGGAATTGAGCCTATTGAATGTCGAGCAGTGATCCGGTTTTTGTATTTGAAAGGACGCACACGACAGGAGACTTTTGATGAAATGACAGAAACTCATGGTGATAATGCCCCATCATATAACCTTGTAAAACGCTGGCATCGTGAATTCAAACATGGCCAGAAGTGTGCGGAAACAGTCTCCAGACCTGGTGTCCCCCATTCTGCCATTGATGAGGCATTTGTCCGTCCAGTTGAGACTGCCATTTTGGAAGAGCGGCGCATTACTATTCGCCAAATAGCTCAAGATGTCAAGATTAGTACAGGGTCTGTGAAAACTATCATTCATTTGCATATGCATAAGGTGTCTGCCAGATGCATTCCCAGGTTGCTCACACCATTCTAGAAGCGAGACCACGTCAAGTGCTCGAGGATGAATTTGGAGATGGATGTGTCAAAGTTTTTCAAAAGACTGATTACACAGGATGAAACCTGGGTCCATCACTATGATCTAGAGACCAAAGCCAAGTCAATGCAGTGGAAGCACTTAGACTAACCACCTCCAAAGAAGACAAGGGCGCAGCCCTCCGTTGGCATGGTCATGCTCACAGTCTTCTCGAACCAGGCCGGAGTAGTGATGAAAGATTTCCTAATAAAGGGTACCACAATTACAAGAGCCTATAATGCTTCACTTTTGAGGATATTAAGGGAAGCTATCAAAATAAAAAGGCGGGACAAGATCAGCAAAGGTAGCCTCCTCCTGCAGAACAACGCTGCGGTCCACAACTCGCATGTCGCCAGATCAGAAGCACGGGCGTGTGGTTATGAAATCCTCCCTCATCTTCCCTATCCTCATGACTTTGTACCCTCTGACTTTCACATCTTCCCAGCCATGAAATTGTTTTTGAAAGGAAAGCGTTTCCCAGAGTATGCAGCCTTAATTTCTGAAGTCACGTCGTAGTTGGAGGACTAACCTGGGGGGTTCTAAAAAAACGGTATCCAGAGCTGCATCAAACGATGGGAGAAATGCATAATTCTGGGTGATTCCTATGTAGAGAAAGACTAATAACTGTGCCAAGTTTCATTGCTCTACTGCTATGGGAAGTGAGTCAGGAGAAGTACTTATTGCACACCCCTCGTATATATATATATATATATATATATATATATATATATATATATATATATATATATATATATAATAGAGTCGAAGGACTATTAGGCATTCGATTACCTATCTATTTAAGTATTCTAATTAAGTAATTATTTTCATTAATTTGAAATGTCACTGTGTTTGGAATTGGTACGTCATGATTAAGATAAATGAATTGATCTTAGTACATCAATTTTTTAGAAGTATATGTAAGAATAAATTACAAAACATTTTTCTTAAATACCGCTCGTTATTAAGGGGAATTATTTGAATTAAACTAATGTAGTCAAAAGACATCAGATCAGTTTCGCTCTCTTTACGTCTTTTCTCTCTCTCTCTCTCGCTCTCTCTCTCTATCTATCTCTCTCTCTGTCTCTCTCACTCTCCCGCCCTGCCTCATTTATTTTACTTCAGGAGGTTAACTCTTTTCAAAACAATGAAAAAAAAAACTTGGCTTCGTTTTTCTTTTACTTTTTGTCTCCACTTTACGCTAGCGACGATATATATTCATTTTTATTGTATGTGTACAATATTGTTTTATTTAATTAGACATATCGATAGCCTTGAATATAAACCTGAAATTATGTTTTCATTATTTTATATATCAAGATTTACAAAATGTAAATAATTTTTTTTAAAAAGCCGTTTCTTTACGTAATGTTTTTCTCATATATTATTTATAAAATATGATTCGGAATTAATCATAAAAATACACACACACCCACACACCCACACACACACACATATATATATATATATATATATATATATATAATTGCCCCAATAAGACCGCACTTGTTATTTGAATGTAATTGTTTAAATAAGCCATACCTCATTTGATTAACTATTTATTCCTCTATAATTTTACCTGTTCATATTTTACTTTTAATTGAAGTATCCTTATATTCACGTCAATAAAAAAAAAAAACTTCAAACTAAGTTGGCAAAAACAAATGCGCTTAAAACCAGCTTAAAATATTCACATTTAAGGCAACAAAGCATCATTAACTCTAATTTTTGTTGCAGGTTATACAACGTAACACTTAGTCCACGTACCTCGACTTTCCTTGCTGATCGTCAGGAGCTGATTAACCGCTACCTTTCTCATTTTTCAGTCGAGAAATCGGCCCAAATTGAAATGTTATGAGAAAACGGTACGAAAGACTGTGCAAAAACACGAAAACACCTACAGTGTTCGTAATGCCCCTAAATCTCATCATTCTAGAGCTACTTTATGCTATCAAGATCCGCAGCCTCAGAAAGAGATTTGAAACGACTCTCCAAATCCAACACCAGTTCAATCTTGTTTAAAAGTGCTCTCTTTCTACAGTAATGGACATATTGAGTCGTAAGTCAATAATTTTCTGTAAAGAACAGAAAGCGCCATCTGGTCTTTTTCAGGTGCAATGAAGATCATTATTCTTCATATTGATCGAAAGTTATTTTTAGGGACAAAAGCAAGTTCAATAGGCTAGGCAGTGATGGTTGGCAGTATGTTTGTCGTATGAACTATGAACTATGTTCAGTTTCTGTTCTGTCTCCTCTTGGGTCTTCCGACCACTCTGTTGTACAAATTAAGATAAAAATCGGGCCAAGTCTTTTCCTGATCTACATTAATGATCTTCCAAATCACATCCTTACATCATTTGTAGACATTTATGCTGACGACACTACCATTTATGGTAGCACATCTAAGACATTAAACGACAAAGTTCTCTCCGATTCTCTTTTCTCTGATCTTGAGCACGTAGTACAATGGGGAAAGGAGTGGCTGGTTACTTTTAATGTATCTAAAACTAAGCTTATCTGTTTACATCATCAACATTCTTATCCACATCTTGCATCAATTGAAATGAATGACTCTCGTCTTCAGGAGGCCTAAAGTTTTGACAGGCTTCTGTGCTTAACTATTACTCCTAATCTTAAATGGAACACGTACATCAAATCTGTTGCCAAGGCTGCTGGAAAAATGGTAGGATCTTTCTATCGATCCAGTAGATATCTCACTGCTGATGTAATTCTCTATCTATATAAGAGCCAGGTACGTCCAAGGATGGAATACTGTTGTCACATCTGGGCAGGAGCTGCTAGAAAGGACTTGCCCTGCCTTGATATAGTTCAAAATAGACTTCGTAGCCTCGTAGGAGATGTTCTTTTCTCTTCCCTGCAATCTCTATCTCACAGAAGAGATGTTGCGAGTTTGTCTCTGATGTATCGTTATTTTCATGGAAAGTGTTCGACTGAGCTTCAGTCTATGGTCCCCCCTCGCCAAACTTTCACAAGATACACTCGTCTATATCTGAAAACACTATCAATAACTCCCCCACTCTTTATCTGTGCTTAAACCTAAACATAGATTCCACGAACAAAGCTTCTGTCTTATAACTGAACGCCTGTGGAATTGTCTTCCGTTTTCCTGCTTTCCAGTTGACTACAATATGGTTGTGTTCAAGTCTAACATAAATAAGTTCTTGATGAACCGTTCCATATAAGTAAATAAATTTACCAAATTTTCATTACTAATGATTACTATATTGTCCAATTTTTACTGTACACTCTTTAACCCTCATCCTTTAGTTCCGTCTTGGCCTTGATAATGTGGTGATCCCTGTGTAAAAAAAAAATGAAGAAAGAAGAATTTAATCTTAGATGCACAGTTTCACCGATGAAAAGATAGTAGAGGTTCCGTTTTTATGTGGAACATTATTTGTACCAATGATCCCGGACCTAAAACTCGCTTGCAAGTTTCCAAGGTCGAATTAAATCGACCAAGTACGTTAATATGTTGTCTGAGCATTTTGTACCTTACTTTGGCCAAAATTTTGATGAGAATTCCATCTGCATGCATGATAATTATCCCATTTACACAGTTGGCAATGTGAAGAGTTTTCTAGAAGAGCATCATATTGCGTGTCTGGGTTGACCTGCACAATCGCCGGACCTCAATCCTATCGAAAACGAAAAATGGGATTGCATTAAGCAACAGCTACGTAATGATAAAATTGGAAATCTGGACGATCTTTGAACAAGAATTAAAGAGAAGTGAGATGCACTTTCAGTGAATATTGCTACAAACTAATTCAAGGCATGCCCAAATGATTGACTGCTATCAAATTGTAGAAAGACTATGATACTAAATATTAACTAGTTCATTGTGTTCCGCTTGTATTAGTGCATCATTAATGTTCCACCGTTACACTTAGATAACAATTTTCCATTGTGCGGAGTTTATTTTTGTAAATTGACATGAACACTAGGATACTTTAATTAATATATATATATATATATATATATATATATATATATATATATATATATATATATATATATATATATATACCGAAATGAAAATTAGAACAGGAAAATATAGTCGCAATCCAAACAAGTCTAGTAAGAGGCCGGGAAAAAGAAGAATGATTACTAAAAAGGGCAGTCATCTAGCGTCTATGTAATGGTCACGACTTCCGCTCGTGCGAACACTTCAGATTGTCATAGTAATCGCCTGAATTCAACATTTACTAGTTCTTATTTCATTTAATTTCCGTGGTTATATTTCTGTGGTCCTAAGGTAGAGGCTCAACTAATTAATTAAAAATTGGTTTCATAGCTTAGTTCATATGCCATGACCGGTAGGGATTATTACTTACACTGATGAGTACGCAAGCACGGAACACACACTAGTGCATGTACAAAGAAATGAATAATTATAGTTTAATTATAATTGTCTGTATGTGTGTATATATATGTATATTACAAAAAGTAAGTCCCGACTTGTATTTTTTTCAATAACAGCCAATTTAAGCTAAATTTGATGTAACTGTTTAAACAACCTATACCTCATTTATTCGCCTTTTATGTCTCTATAATTTTCCCTATTCATATTTGACTTTTAATTGATGTATCTTAGTGTTACAAAAATAATTCACAGGGAGACAAAAAGAATATCCGCAGCAAGAAATTCGCTTAAAACCAGCTTCAATTATCGCCCCTAAATCCATCAACATGCAACAAGGTACCTGTAATCATAATTTTTGTTTTTCCGGGTTTATACAATGTAACATTTAGTCCATTTGCCACGACTTTCTCTAAGCGATCGTCAGGAGTTCATTAATTCCACCTTGCGTGTTTATCCAATCGGGAAATCGGTCGCAGATTGAAATGTGATGAAAAGACTGTACGAAAGACTGTGCAAAAGCAACAAAACACCGGCAGTGTTTCGTGATGCCATTAAATCTGGTTGTGCCAAAGATATTTCTAATAGAGAAGACAAGGCTATCAAGATCCTCAACCTAAGAAACAGATGTGAAACGGCTCCCGAAATCCAACAACAGTGCAATCTGGTTAAAAGTTCTCTCTTTCTATTGTCAAGAACAGATTAAAGGAAATTCCATTTTCGAGGAGTTTTTGCAGGACGCAAGCTAATGATTTCTGTGAACAGAAAGCGTCGTCTGGACTTCGTCAGATGAAATGAAGACCATGACTCTTCATATTGGTCAAAAGTACTTGTTAGCGACGTAAGCAAGTTCAATAGTCTCGGCAGTGCGTTCGTCGGAGGAAAGACGAAGAATTTAATCCTAGATGCTCAGTTTCAACGCTGCAAAGTGGTGAAGGTTAAGTTTTAGTGTGGGAAATTATAATTACCAATGGTTTAGGACCTATAGTTCGCTTGCAATGTCGAATTAATTCGGCCTAGTATATTAATATGTTGACTGAGCATTTTCTACCCATTTTGGTCGGATTTTGTATGATAATCCCATCTTCAGGCTGGATAATGTTCCCATTCACACAGATGACAATGTCAAGAGGTTCTTGGAAGAGCATGATATTCCATGCTTGGATTGGCCTGCACAATCTCCATCCTATTGAAAACTTATGGCATTATATCAAACAACAGCTATGCAATGATAACATTTCAAATTTGGGAGAACTTTGGACAAAAATTAATGAAAAGTTGTGTGCCCTTTCCCCGGAGTACTGCTGCAGTATAATTCAATAGAATTTTGAAAAGATTGCAGGCTGTCAAATTGCAGAAGGGTTATGCTACTAAATATTCATTAGTTCATTGTTTCCTGTTGTATTTATGTTGTATTAATGACTTTAAGTTACATTTCAATAACAATTTTCCATTGTGCGGACTTTCTTTTTGCTTCCTCAATTTGAAGTTTATTTTTAATTGCGTGATCACTACAATATTTCAATTAAAAGTCAAATATGGGCAGGTAAAATTATAGGAGAGTAAAAAGCCAATCAAATGAGGTATATTTGTTTAAACAGTTACATTAAATTGAGTTTAAATTTGTGTTTTTTGAATAAATTAGAAGCGCGGAATTTCTTTTTGCCGCCTGTGTACATGCATATACTTATAGAGAAAATAATACAGCCTATTTGAAATACGGTATTATAAAATGAGAGTAAATGTCTGAATTCTTTTCTAGGGATTATTGCTTTTTATTTCACGAGATCATTATTCATTAAATGATTTACTTTTGAATATAAAAGCGTTTTCCTTTGTCATATGAGCGACATGTTTGCAGTACGCATTCAATTACTACTTCTTTCTGTACTTTAGATGTATCGATTTAAATGATTTTCAAAACCCAATTATGATTCTGCCATCATTATCTTTTTGTTCTTCTTGTGATTACTTGAACATTTGTAAAAAGAATCATGAAATAAGGTCATATCGGAACAGGCTAACAATAAATAAGCCAATCTTTCGCATTTTAATATAACCATTAAAACGATATTCAGTTTCTGCATCTTTTTGAAGTCTGTTATTCTTTGTATTTCTTTTGTACTTTCGGTCTAGCATATATATACGTATCTGAAGCACTTTTTTAAAAATATTTTTTTGTTTATATCAGGCGGATTTAAAGGAAATATAGAAAGAATAGATCAAACTTGTAATTGATTATACATAGATACAAAACGGGATTTACTAGAAATTTTTACTATACGGTATAATGAAAACAATTATCAGCGTTAAAAAGTGCAAACCGCTACGTATATATATATATATATATATATATATATATATATATATATATATATATAAATATATATATATATATATATATGTATATATAAACAGAAAAATTTCACTTTTATATATATATATATATATATATATATATATAGATAGAGAGAGAGAGAGAGAGAGAGAGAGAAAGAGAGGAGTGAAAGTTTCTGTTTTTTTGTCTGTTTGTCTATCTGTCTGTCTGTGTGTCTGTGTACACTTCCCTACACAATAAATCTGTCAATTTTCAGTCTACAAAATCTAAATTTGAATTTCAGCGTACTGAGTTTTGGGAAAATCTTTGTAATCCGTTTTCGTCCAGAAATTTTGCTGTTAAGGGGTAAAAGTTAAACGATTTGACCTTTGAGAATTCTACCAAACTCCTCCGCCAATTTTGGGTCGAAACACTTGACATTTTAGATATAGGTTCCTTGGACATGGATCTAACTTAATAACTTTATTATATCCCCCAAAAATAAATGTTAAGTTGTCATAATAGGGGTCAAAGTTTAAAAAATGTGTACCTCTGCGATCTCTACCGAATTACTCAGACAATTTCTTGTCTAAACATTTGAAATTTTACATAAAGGGTATTTAGAGTTTAGGCTAGATTTTTAATCTGTTTGGGTCGAAAATTTGAGCTACAAATATATACATCTATGTATGCATATTTGCATGTCTGGCTAAAAATTTCGACAGAGGCAATAGATTTTCACAAGATCAATATCATTTTGAAGCTCGACCCATCAGACGACAAATACCTAAAAATGTGGCTAAAACATTAATTTCTTCACTTTCAACTGGGCGCTTTTCTACAGGGAGGGGTCACTGTCAATTTTAAGTCTACAGACTCGAAATTTTATATGCAGGGTACTGAGATTTGGGAAAATCTTTGTAATTAATTTTCGGCTAGAAATTTGGCTAGTAAGGGGTCAAAGTCCAATTATTTGGCCTTTGAGAACTCAACCAAACTCCTCGGCCAATGTTGAGACTAAACACTTGAATTTTTTTATATAGGTTTCTTAGATATGGATCTAACTTAATAACCTGATTTGACCAAAAAAAATATATGCAAAGCGGTCATAATAGGGGTCCAATTTAAAAAGAAATTGACGTTTTTTTGCCTAACATATACCTTCAAACACCCGGGCAACGTCGGACTGAAATACTAGAAATGACTAAATTATATATATATATATATATATATATATATATTATCAGACTGATTAACGCACACGAGAAAATATGACGGTATAATGTTTAAAAATGATATGAAAATGAAATTCAAAGAGTACACATGCAAAATAAGAAGTGGACAGCGAAATACATGCCAAGAAATAGATACGAAGAAGAATACTTACTTTAAAAATGTTATGGATTACATATTTAATTGCAATCAATGCACACAATAATAATATTTACATACTGATAATTAAGTTTTATGAGGACCTCTTAAAATAATTACAGAGAAGAACAGCTACATTATTATAAATACAATAAATAATAATTAAGTGCAATAAAGCGGACTATAACGCTAATTATAAGTCTAATTATAAATGTTATTAATTATGGCTTTAATATATACTTAATTATTGGACTATTTGAATTCACATTTTCTGTTTTTTCAACTTTGTGTTAAATGTCTGTTTGAAGTATTATTTTTTTATTGATATAGAAAAACATGTTGTTTGCCTTTTTGATGAAGATAACGATATTGAATATAACTTATTCATCACCTACTAGAGAGATTTAGAAATTCCACGGTGCGTTGTACATCAACGGTAATAATAGTAGAAACATTCGTAACAATTAACGAAAAAATGGGAGAAATTGGAATCATAGGAATGGTTGGAAAGATACAACGAATAACAGTAATGAAAACAGCTGGAATATTAAGGAGAACCCTTGAATGCGGAGACTAATACATATGAGCTATATGTGTGGTTCAGACAAACTGCAGCAGAGACAAAAAATGAAGAGTTACATGGAAACAAGACTATTGAAGCTGCATATCTATCAGTTCGCTATCCCATCATGCCATTGCTTATCATCGACACCCTCCCCCCAAAAATCAGTGATGGCAAATTGTTGAGAAACCTCAAGGAGGATGGAAACACCGAGGAGAGAATGCTGACCAGATATCTGCTGGACAAATGCGAAGAGAACTGGCTACTTGGTGGGTATAGTTACTCAAACTCAGTGGAGACAAATGCCAGTTCCCAGCAAGAAATTAATGGTAGGCGGATGTTGCGATAATTCATATTTAATTGCAAAAGTTATTGAAAGAGGTGGAGAGTACTGGAACCTGACGAGACTTGTTGTCATTCAGATTCCAGGGAACACCACAGGTTCGTTTCAAGGAGATACCTTTGATTACCAGTGTGAAAGCTCTTTGTGAGCCATTAATAATAATAAGTGTTTGTTTAATGTAAATATTCCAAAGTTAACATTCCCAATACATATCTTAGCAGAGAAAACATCTAGACTACGAAAACAATCAGAATAATAGACATTAATGATTGGGTTTCGGCGTTTTCCGGGAAGAACAATATAGCACTGCATCAGCTGTTCTTCAACTTCTAAGGTAAGACATGAACGAAGAATCACGGCAAATAGAAATGACAGAAAATAAAATCACTAAGGAACCCCCAAGAAACTCCTACGGAAATGGCAAACTGGAGAGCACCAGCTCATGTAGGAATACATGCTTATTGGTTCTAAAAGTTCACATCATGATAGACTAACCCCGAATTTAACAGATGCATCCAGAAGTAAATGTGCCAGAATGGATGACCGAAGCAGGTGCAAAAAGTTGCAGCAAAATGAACACATTTAGAAACTACAGGCCTGTAACATGTTTACCTGTGTTAACAAATTTACTACTCCCTACATAATCGCGGACTATTTCCCGAGGAACAGAAAGGATACCAAAATGAAATATATATATATATATATATATATATATATATATATATATATATATATATATATATATATATATATATATATACATACATATATATATATATAGATAGATAGATAGATAGATATAGATAGATAGATACATAGATAGATAGATACATAGATATATAGATTACATGACCTACTATTATGCAGACCAAAAGATCATGAAAGAGCTAAAAAGCAGAAAATAGAACGTAGCCATAGTATGGATCGACTACATAAAATCATACCCCAAGATCGCACAAGCGTGAATAATAGAATTCCTGAGAATATACAAAATACTGGGCAAACTTTTAAATCTGATTAAAAATTCAATGAAAACTCGCACACTTTAACTGACAGCTGATGGACAACATACCATTGAGATTAAAATACAATTATTATTGGAATTCTTTTAGATGAGTATTTTTTAAATGTTATTTATATATTTACGGAATATTATCTCCGTTTTTATAGTTGTTGTTTCACGATGTTTCGGCCAACTATTCATCTGGCCTTCGTCAGGTGGTTAAGCGCAACGCAATAAACATGCTGGATCACTTAACTGTATCTTTGGGGACCCCTGGCGCAGTGGATAGAGGACGTGTAATTTCTACAACTCCAAATGAGTCTTGTCTAAAGATAGCGGTTTCAGTCCTAAAAGCCGGCCAGAGGATTAGTTGGCCAAAACGTGGTGAGATGCTAGCAACTATGGATTGCAGTAATTACTGAAGATATAGTTAAAAGATCCACTATTCCCATCCCGTCGAGGTTAACCATGTGGCGAAGGAATAGTTGGCTGAAACGTCGTGAAACTAAACTATAACGATGAGGATAATAGCCAACAAATAAATAAAAGACAAAATACAAAAAGGCATCTTTCAAGATGATTCCTTATCATCACTATTATTCGTCATAACTATGATGCCTCTTAATAATATATTAAGAAAATTCCAAGCTGGGTACAAGTTCACCAATAAAGATGATCGAATAGCTCACCTAATTGTATAAGGGTGAACTGAAACTGTTTGCAAAAGCAAAAAAAAAGAACTAAATACGCTAATTACACAAGTAGAATCTTTAGCCAGAATATTCGAATGGAATTCGGGATGGAAACTGCCCACTGCTGATAACAAAAAGGAAAAGAATGGAGAAAACGTAAGGCATGGTAATACCCAACAAATCGGAGATGGGGACACTAGATGACTTACATATATTTAGTAGGTCTGGAAGCAGCCACCATCAAAGCAACGGAACTGAAAGAGAAAATTGAAAGTGAATATTTTAGAAAGATTAAGAATACTCCTAGAAGCTAAACTATATAGTAGACACATAATAAAATGGTATAACTGCATAGGCAGTGTCACTAGTAATATACTCTAGGCCGTTTATAGGTTGGGACTAAACAAGAGCTGAGGAATTTCGATCGAATATTCATAAAAATGCACATTGCAGTACACCGAATACAGCCCAACTCTACTTGAAAAGAAGTAACGGAGAAAGAGGACTGGTTTGTATATAAAAATGTATAAATGACGTCCCCCCACCCAATAAGAACAATTAGAAAGCACATAATACATAACACCGGAAGAATATTTACTGCAGCAAGATGCAGTCACAGATAAAATAAACATGGCAGACATAGAAAAGACACGAGGTAAGACGAGAAAAGGAAAATGGTAGACAAACAACTAACGGACGATTCATAAGGATTACAAACATGAGATTAATGAAAACACTTGGAAATGGCTACAAAAAGGAAGCTTAACAGGAATACTGAATCTCTAATAACAGCCGCAGAAGATAACGAAAGTAGAACCTACCACATCAAACCAAGTCCCGACAAAACACAAGGAAACAGCTTATGCAGACTCGCTGGACAAAGAGACGAAACAATTAAACTGCCTAATAAGTAAATACAAAAAGCTAGCCCCAAAACATATAAAAATAGACACGATCAAGTAGGGAAAGCAGTGCACTGGGAATTATGCAGATAACTGAATCTTCAACACCCAAGAAAATTGTACAAACATAAACCGACGGCAGTACTTTAAAATGAAAGTAAAAATATTCTATTAGGACATGGTTATACAAACGAATAAACTTAACCAAGTAAGAAGACCGGATATCTTAATAGTTACCAAGGCGCAAAAGTCCTGCCAAATTGTAAACTTTGCCGACCACAAAGGGGAATATGAGGAGACAGACACGGAGCAAACACACGAAACTTGTCGAAGAGCTCAAAGTTCTGGAAGATGAAGAAAGTAAGCATAGCACCGCTAATTGTAGGAGCAGTAGGAGCAATACCAGCAAACTATAAAATTAATTGGAAGAGATTGGAATTAGAAGGATAACAATTATGAAAACGACAGAAATATTACAAGAAATCTTGAATGTGGAGACACACAAGATACACACATGAAATCAAACGCAAGCCGAACACCACAGAAATTCTTACAGACATAAACCAAAGAGAACATCACAGAATGATTAAAACTGTATAATTCTAAGTTAACCCCCCCCTACTCCGCATGGTCCCTATTTTTGTGTGGATATGCCAATATAAACTGGCTTTACAGCAATTAAGTGAGGGGGCTCACGGAGGATAAAAAACAAAACGCGGAAAGGGAGCACTAGCCAAACCTCTGCTGGATGAGTGCAAAGACTTGGACTTTAAGAAGGCTTAATTACACTCAATTTCACTAAAGTCGCAAACAACAGGACACTATAGGTAGGCAGCTGTTGCGATAACGCAAATTCATCTAAAAAGTTTATCAAAAGAGGTTAAGAGTACTGAAAATCTGGGAAGAATTGTTGTCACTCACACTCTAGAGAATGCCACAAGTTATTCTACGAAGAGAAATATTGATGATGGCCTGTGGGACAACTAATGGGTTAATAATATAATAATAATAATAATAATAATAATAATAATAACATAATAAAATAATAATAATAATTTTGGCTTTTTTTCAGATTTTTAGTAAGCACAATACTATTAAGAAAGAAATACTTTATGGAAAGTGTGTCCTTTTACCAGACGGGACAACACCATTCACTTTTGAAAAAAAAATTAAATGAGAAACAACTGAACATTTATCACCGTTTATTAAATTCGCTAATTAGGCGTTTTGGCTCTTTAATGTTTGTGAAAGAAGGTGACGTACATACAAACATTGTACGTGTTCTTAAATAGATATATTTCCATGCATAAATTGTCTTGCATTTTTAGACATTAGACACAGGTATCGAAACTATACAGTTCGTGTGACTTGATAGATAATGGCATGTTAACGAAATATGTTGCGCTATAAATCATTGGATGAGACACGAGTAATTAATCTTTGCCATCGAACGTTTCGTTAATATATTAATTTACCGATGAATGTCAAGGTTTCCGTGGAGGAATAAAAACGCAGACAGTGAAAAAAAAACTACTGTTAATCACTCGTCTGAGTTGAAATCTCTACCACAATTGTCAGATATATTATGAAAATGATGTAGACAAGAAATGAATTTCAACTGCTCAGTGCTAAAAAGAAAAAATGAATTAGGAGGTATGTCGCCAATAAGAGATCTAAAAACTCACCAGTCTTAATCGTTAGGTAGAAAACGATTTCACAGTTTAAATTATCTATCGCTTTCTTTCGACCGCTTTATTTTCAATTTATTAATATCTCAACATTTTTTTGTATATTTTTTAAATTTATTTCTTCTCTGCCATCGCATCCGTATTACTTTCACTTTGTATATTATCATATATATATAATATATATATATATATATATAATATACATATATATATATATGTGTGTGTGTGTGTGCGTGTGTTTGTGTGTGTGTATAAGGTCATGTCATATGCTACTCGTACTACCTGCCTCATTGTCGCGTCAGCGGCGACTAAACTGGTTTCCCCACCAGACTTGTTTGGTGACGAGGGTGGGTAGTCTCCCTGAAGGATTAAAAAGACCTTCCAAAGGGCAAGTGAACCTTTTTCGGGGTCACCGGCCAACTAGCACCATGTGTATTGTGTGTATGTATGTGTGTGTTGGGGTAGAGAGGGCTCCCGTAAGCTGTAGTGAAGGCAACCTTTTTAGGAGAAGCAAATCTCTGATTTAAAAAAAACATAAAGCGGAAGACTAGTAGCCGTATTTCGCTAGTCTGCAGTTTAACTTGTTGTTGGCTATTTTGCTTTTGCCTGTTGCTGGATATCACATTTTGAACCGAGAGAGAGACTTAGCCGACGTACAAAGCTAAGACTCTGTAGCATCATCTGTGTATAGTTACACCCTCAGGCTTTTGTCTATAAAAATGGTCCTGTGGCGATGGAAGTCATTTTGCGGCAGTGGCACTCGTCTGAAAAGACGTTGCAATCATCATATATATATATATATATATATATATATATATATATATATATATATATACAAGAACCTTGAGATACAGTGACCTTAGGTTACAATTTTTTTTCAGACATCCAGTACAATGTTTTCCGGCTCCTGATAACAGTATTTGCCTCGGCTTACGGTGTTATTTATAATGTTATTTTATTATATGCATGTGTACTGTATTTTATTACTAATTTTAATGCCATATCCCGGGGAGAGAGATAATATGTCTATAAAAATACTAGCAGGTGAGGGCGGCCGGCTTCGGCCCCGGTCGTAAAATACAATTAAATATGATACTTTAATTTGCCCGGATTTCGTATATATATTATAGAGTCGTGATTTCAAAAGTAAAACAAAGTGTTTAGGTGTCATAAGCTAGACTCGAAGCCCAAAGAAAAACTGTAGCATTCAAAGCTGCGTACGTTACCACTGTACACACGTGACTCGCATATGAACTTATTAAAAATATACTAAGATGAATGTACATAATGTATAAAGTTATTTTTTCAATTTTGACCGCCTTTCACCCCTTAAAAACTAGTTTAATCAGCTAAAAACCCATAAAAGAACGGTCCATAAAAAATCTTATCATTTGAGGCCCTTAAAGCCGCTCTGCAACTTTAAGTTTCGGAGATATAGAGTTCGAAAATATGGAGACAGACAGACAGACGGACAGTCAGGCAGACAGAACGACAGATCGCGAGACATAGTGCGTTTAAATAATTAGATTATTAGGTGCACATGTTTCCGTAATACTAAGAGATCACTACGGTATCGGTTTTTTATAGGACGTCTTTGTATTATTTTTAGCATTAAATATTGTAACGCGCATAAAATGTGTACGCATGGGCATGCATGTTTCTAGATTCCAGCTGTCGTTAACATAGATCAAACTCTTGACACCAGCATCCGCAATGCGGCGTTCAACCAATGAGCTGCGATAGATCGCCACTTGAATGCAGGGTGTTCTATTGCTTTTAAATTTAAGATTTGTTGTTGTCATTTTTAGCGATATTAAACAGCTTCGAAGCGCTGTTATTTATTTTATTATTTTAATATATATATATATAATATATATATGTGTGTGTGTGTGTGTGCATGTGTGTGTGTGTGGTTGCATTAATGAGTCGCTTTTATTTTTTATAGGAAATATTGTTATTGTTTTTTTTATTATTAACTATTATTACGTGCAGAAAATGTAAATCAGAGGACATGAATCTTCCTCATGTCTAGCTGTCATCAACATTAATCATACAAATTATCGAACTCACAACACCAGCATCAGCAGTTTGACGCCCTATCATTTATGTGTATATATATATATATATATATATATATATATATATATATATATAGTCATCCACATACAGTACTGTTTCGCTGTTTCACAGCTCATCAGTGCGGCTAGACAGGCAACTACCTAAGCTAGGATTGAAACCCGACCGTTTGTACGGCAGTCAAGGCTCCTAACCATTGGCTATTGGCGGCTGCTTGAACGAGTAGTGAGTTTAACGATGTTTTGATATCGTATATATATATTTATATGTGTGTGTGTGTGTATATGCATATATATATATATATGTGTGTATGTGTGTGTGTCTATCAAATTAATCAGAGATATCTGAAGTAAAGTTGCACTTAAAGTAGTTACATTAGAGTTTAATTTTTTGTTTTAATTTCCGAGTAAAAAACGAATAATACATTTACCGACAAAATTTCAATTATCAATATATACTTACGGTTCAGTGTTATTATAATGTGTCTATAAAATTTATAAGGGACATAAAGGTAAGGCAGAGCTGATCTATATTGGTGAATTCTTTTTACTGAGCCTGTGACCGATATACTTATACTAAACACAAGTGAAGCGTGCATGGTCCACCGTAAGTGTTCAGGAAACGAAGCATAAACAATGACTATGGTAAGTCCAACATTTTCCCTTCCCACTTTAATCCCAAAATCCCCAGCGGATGTCAAATCCCAGTGAAAATGAACAAACCGTGCAGTTATATGTCTTAATATATGTAAATTTGACTTCTGCACCATGCAAAAAAGAAATGACTACCCCCACCCCAATTAGCCCCAAAAGTCTCCAATTCTTAATATATTTACATTTAGATTCATCACTATGCAAAACTGCTAAATATACGTTCACAGAAAATTTTGGACAAATACGGTAAAATAGTCCTAATCTTGGAATGTTTTTATTTACTCTAAAAGAGCCCCTAGGGCAGACTCAACAGTTATCGCGCAGTATAGACAAAACAAATTACATAAAAATCAGTTAGTTACAACTTTTCAGAACGTTTTATAAAAGTCCAGGGCATCATTATTTTTAATAACCAAAATAGTGCCAATTTTAGCCATTTTAACACGAAAGACATCCCTAGAGTGGCAACCGGAGTTTTCCTGGAAAATCTGCCCTGTTACTTTTTTACTCATATCATGTTTAATGGTTGTGCAAAATGTAAAAAAATTCTAAAGGGAAGTTATTGAGCACAGTACGGACAGACGAACAGATGTACGGACAAGGGTGAATTTACAGGTCAAACCTTCATTTATCGGAAGACCAATAAAGTCAATTTAATTTAAATTTAAATTAAACCTTGTGAATTGAAAATTAAACGGCGAATTAGCTAATTTCCCGGTTGTTCCAATGATTTTTGTTCTGTTTGAATGATGAAAAGCCCGCTTATATGGTTACACAAGTAAATTTATTCACGCCCAATTAAATATTAATTCAGAAAAGCCGTGTGGAAGAAAGCTAGCCTGCGATGCCAAGGGTAACTTTAAGGAGTTGGTTCGAGTCCAGCGACCAGCAGTAATTATCATTTCTTTCATTAATATTGTGTAAGTAAATAACGCTAGTTTCTGATAATATACAACATTATATGGCGATAATTTACTTAGCAACATTTAAGCTCAGTTAATAGTGTGGATTATGTATTGAGTGACATACATAGAGAGAAATCATATCGAGTTTATTTGAACTAGGAATATTTTCAATAGCACTAGGCAAAAACCAGCATATAGTCTATGACAGTGTAGTGTTCCATTAACATTATTGTGTTAAGTTATGAAACTCAATCATTATTTAACGTTATATAATTAAACACAAACAGCGCCTCGAAACAGCTGCATTAACATTACTTGTACATTTTACTGAGAATATAACTTGAAAATATGTAAATCTATTTCACATGAAATGAGATAGACAGCAAATACACTTGCTTAACATGCGAGGAGTACATTTTAAAGGGATGCGTGCATAGGAATATACACAAACGCAATTCCTTATGTAAAATAACTTGAAACGTAACAGTAAGGTCCATACATAATCACGCATGTAAAATTACATTACATACCTCCTCCTCAATTTCCGTATTCAGGAATATGTAGGTAATAGAAACAGATATAGATATATACTTCGAGGTATTCTTTCTCTACATATACATCTATTTCATTATTTAGTCGCCTTTTTTGTTTCACCGCGTTCACAGTCGTTCCATTTCGGAAAATCATAATGATAAATTACTTTTTAAGTGTTAGGGGCGATGACATATTCTCGAAACTAAATTCAAGTAGGCATCTCTCTTAGGTTCATGGTCCGGCTGTCTCTATTTTTACATAAGTATGTTTGCCAATGAACAAAACATATATATATATATATATATATATATATATATATATATATATATATATATATATATACATATGGGATGCGTGTGTTTATGTATGTATGTATGTATGTATACAGAGCGAGAAGGGAGAGATAGATGCTTTCATATATATATATATATATATATATATATATATATATATACATATATATATATATATATACATATATATATATATGCACACACACATACATATATATATATATATATATATATATATATATATATATATATATATATATATATATGTTTATTAGTGTGTGTAGCTAGCAGTTCTGAAGTAAATACTGCTTGAGAAAATAACGTAATATATTATGGAATAAAACAAAATACTCTCACACACACGCACACACATTATATATATATTAATATATATATATATATATATATATGTGTGTGTATGTGTGTGTACGTATTTACATACCTATATATATATAACTGTAACCTAATAATACATATATATATATATATATATATATCTTTGTATTTAAGCATTTCTTTTTCTCACTCTATGTCTCTCTGTCTGTATATATATATATGTGTGTGTGTGTTTGCGTGTGTGTGTTTGCGCGCGTGTGTGTGTGTGTGTGTGTGTGTGTGTGTGTGTGTGAATCTTGCCTAACTGTGTGAGTAATGGCTTCTATCAAACTGCCTTGTCAATTTTTGGATCTACGAACCTAAAACTTGATATTAAGGGGGATTTAGACAGTGGAAAAAATGAATTTA
This sequence comes from Euprymna scolopes, assembly GCF_053919585.1. Lineage (NCBI taxonomy): Eukaryota > Metazoa > Mollusca > Cephalopoda > Sepiida > Sepiolidae > Euprymna > Euprymna scolopes. Next base: position 87,472,027 of record NC_136492.1, on the reverse strand, counting down.
GTCTTAAGCTTGTTGATACATGATAAGTGTTCCAAAGTAAAAAAATAAAGAATTGGAACTTTGAAGGTGTAAGTCGAATAAAATTTAAATCAGCTAAATATTATGAAGAATGTCTAATCTATTTTACCACAGATTGAACGTCACGATTAAGGGTAGGGCGCTAAATTTCTTAGTTTCGATTCTCGCTGATGGGCCTAGTTTATTTGGTTTAGTTTTGAAAAATCATCTTTATATTGTGTACGAAATAATAATCGTATTGACTCTATAATTATCAATATTAAATCCGCATAATTTAAAACATTATATTTAAGCGTATTTTCGACCGGAACACGCAGGTCGACCATGATTATATATACGTTTATTTTACGATCGAATTACTTTGGACGGCCTGCTAATGTACATATATATGCAACGCAAATATATATACATATATATATATATATATATATATATAATTTAAAGGAGATTAGAATAATAGTCTAAAGAGCTAAGTGTATTTTAATGTAATAGTGAAATTACTAGTTTAATTAAAATACAGGAAATGCTCGTTGTAATTTAGATATATAATAAGCTCGATAGTTAAATGTCCTAGAGCTAATTCAATATTAAGTAATGTGATTTATAATTTAAAAGTTTTAAAATTTTTTAAATTTAACAATCAAAATTTAATTAAATTAAAAATCAGTTTCATAAGAAGGAACAACAACAAAGTCAATTATCTGTACGATCGTTTCGGAAATCCGTGCTTTTTATTTGTGGTATACATGAAGTCACGTAGAATAATTATACATAGTCTTTTTGGTAAGCACGGTCTCCTCATCAGCAAATTTAGGAGGATTTCTATTGAATTGAAAAGACACCAAAAATAAACCTAGCATTAAAAGTAAGGCAGATGAATCTGAAAAATTGAAGTAAAAGGTTTGGATATAAAATTTATAAGAAAATTAATAAGAAAATTTGTATAGGTTAGAGATAGAAATGAGTAGAAAAAAAATATATATTTTTGAATTTACATAATAAATTTGATTTAAAAATATATAGATATATAATTACCTTTTGGTTTTTCTTTTTTTGAAATCAGGAACTGTATTTAAAGTAGTCATTTAGATGTTTGCTATAGCTTTTTATTTTATTGAATGATGAATTTTAAAAGGGCGACGCTCGTGCAGTAAATTGTTTCCGTTAGCGTATTTTGATTTAGAGACGCTACAGTTAATATCTATAGAGAGAGAGGTTTTTTTTTTTTTTTTTTTTTTTTTTTTTTGCAAGTTTTTAAGGGGAGATAATTGTCATGGCTTTATTTATTATTTGATTTACGAGTCTAAGGGCGGTAATTGGTTTAACTTAATTTATTACAAAAAAAAAAAAAAAAAAAAAAAAAAAAATCTATTTTTACTAATGAGTAATTTTTAATAATTTAAGGTGGTTTATATTTATTAAATTTAAACCAACGTTTATGATTACACGATAGAAGCTCGTGTCTTGAATTTACTAGTTTGGTTGTGCTTTTTATATCTTCATATTTTAAAATTTTTAGGGTTTCTTTTGTACATAATGTACAAAATTTATCTCCTGGTTTATATGATTTGCAAGTCTCAATTATTTGCCATTTTAAGTTGAAAGAAATATTGCTATTTTTTAGTTGCCAAATATAGTTGGATAGAGTAGTTTTATTTGATAGAGAGTTATTTTTAAAAGAATGTTTGTGCGTTGAAATTCTATGTTTTATTGGGCCAGATGTGGAACCAATATATATTACCTCTTGATTATTATGATTATTTTCCGTTAGGTCTATTGTTGGATTATAATGTGGTGGGTTGGTTAATAATTGATCGGTAGATTGATTTAAGTTGGTGTTATTATTTAATCTGGTAGTTGAGTTATGGCTGTTGATAGGTTCTTGTATATTTGGAGTTTTTGATACTGTGCAGCTATAGATAACATTTTTAATTTTACATGAGCCTTGTAGGGGACATTTATTTTTTCTTCTACAGTTACAGTCCGATGTATTTTGTATAGTTGCATTTTGTAGTTTATTAATTTTATTATTATTAGAGCTAATTATTTTCTGATGAAGGTTAGGCATAGTAGAGTAAGAGACTTTAATTGTGTTCTTATTGAAAATCTTATTATATCTATGGGGGGCTTTAAAGTTCTTATCTAATATTTTAAAAAAATCTCTAGCTATGTTTGTTTCTAGGTTTTTGGAATACGGGGGGTTGAACCATAGGATCTCCTTGTGTCTATTCTTACGTTTGCGGGTTTTAGTTTGTTGTTTATTTATATTATTATCTAATATTTGTAGTTTGGTTTTATCTTTTTTTGTCTCCTGGTTATTTTTCTTAACTCGTATACGGGAAGACATTGCCATATTATATGTTATTACGCTCTTAATAGGTTTATTTTTAATGCAGTTTATGTTTCTATCATTTTCATTTATGAATTTAATTTGTGAATTATATCCAGAGTTTTTATATATAATATAAAATATATATAATTATATCCAGAGTTTATATATATAAATGTGTATACATATATGCATATATATATGTATATATATATATATATATATGTGTGTGTGTGTGCGTATACAGTGTGACCAAAAATAAACGGGCCCCGACTCCAATTAGGCCCTGTGTCTTAGTGTATTGTCTGAATGAAATGAAACTTTGATCAACACTAGTTTATTATTTTCAAAACATCACATCAAAACACTAGGATCGTTAGCCTTTTTTTCTCCTTGACTGAAAATGCTCAGAAAAACAATTGAATGTCCTTTGTTTTTTTTGTCACCCTATATGTATATATGTATATATATATGCATATATATATTTTTATATATATATATGTATATATACGTATATATAAATGCATATATATGTATATGTATTTATATATGTATATATATGTATATATACGTATATATATATATGTATATATACGTATATATATGTATATATACGTATATATATGTATATATACGTATATATATGTATATATACGTATATATATATATACGTATATATATATATGTATATATATACGTATATATATATGTATATATATGTATATATACGTATATATATACGTATATATATATATACGTATATATATATATATATATATATATATATATATGGATAATTTATATTAATAAATGCATACATGCTTAAAATTATATATGCATGTTTGTATTTATTAACACCCCGACATATGGGAAGATGATTCAAATCTTAGCGAGAATATCTCCGTAGTATCCTACAAGATAATACATACCGGATTTAATGTATAATATTTAAAGCATATCATTCCAACCCAATTACATTGATAGACAAAATCCTCAACTGCATTAATCATGCATAATGTATAAAATACATATTCGGAGGAAATGCATCTTATTTATATTATTATTGATTATTTTATATATTTTAAGGAAACGTGTACATATTAACGTATTATTAGTAAATATAGTAAATCTATTATCTATAAAAGTGAACGTGTCTGTCTGTCTGTCTGTCCGTCTGTCCGTCTGTGTCTGTGTGTCTGTCTGTCTGTGTACATTTCCCTACGCAATAACTGTCAATTTTTAGTCTATAGACTCGAAATTTGAAATACCCGGTACTGAGATTTGGGAAAATCGATGTGACGGGTGTCAGCCAGAAATTTAGCTGTTAAGGGGTCAAATTTCAACGATTTGCCCTTTAAGAACTCTACCAAACTCCTCCGACAAGTTTGGGTCTTTACACTTGAAATTTTAGATATAGGTTCCTTGAACCTGGATCTAACTTAATAAAGTGAGTAGAGCCCGAAACTATAAATTTTAAGGGGTCATAATAGGGGTCAAATTTTAAAAAATTAACCATTTTTTTGGTTTTTTTTGCTTTTTTTGCACAGCATACACCTCCAAACACCCGAGCCATGCCGGCCACCCCTGCTAGTATAGTTATAAAAATAGAACATTAAAAGCAAAGAACTGGCGTAATCAGTATTATATTAGTTTTATTCGAACTCTATACATACGGCAGCTTGGTAGATGAAAACAAAATCTTCCTTTTATTGAGACAAGGAGGGATAACATATGTAAGGAAGACATTTCGTGAAAACATGAATCAGTTCGTCTAATTAATCTGAAGCGAAAACTGCATCTACTATGTGGAACAGCTTTGTTTCTGTGTTTAAGGAAAGTAATGCTTGCTCACCAATTCCGGGAGCCATGATATAATATATGGTCATGCTTTAAATCTCAGAAACCTAGTTCTATGCAATCAAATTTGTAGTTATATTATGACTGTAGTGAATTCGTAAAAGCGAATTGATGAAACGATTGCAGGAAATAAATTAACTTACTAGCAAAACGCTTTCAGAACTAAGGCCTGAAAATGTTTTATTATGGTTTTAAATAGGCACCGCCAAAAATGGCCGCAAAATCAAGTTGTTTTTTTTTTTTTAAACTAAATTACATTTATTAAAATCCATTATTTCTGAGTAACTTTTTTTTCCAGAAAGATAAAACCCTGCATTTTATCATATAGAAAACAGAATAATGCAAAACTTTTTCTATTATTTTTAATTCAATTTTAAATGTTAAATTTTCCCAAAAAGTTTACAATTGACATTTTTTGTCTTGCACAAACAACGTACTAAAATATTAAAAAAAAAAGGTTTTTGAAATAATTAATTTATTTATTTATTGTCTAACTAAGATTTAGGATGATTTTATAAGAGAATATGCAAAAATATTATAATATAAGTACCTGAATTTCAAATAATTCCACTTATTACTATAGGTAACTAGATATTTCGCGTCAATGTAGTGTCTAGATCTACTCTGTTTACGTTTGCGTTTTATAAGAAGAAAACTATGGAAGACCAAACAGGCCAAAAAAACTTATTTTTCAGTGATGAATATTTCAATGTATTATTAAGCTGAGGCTGGCCAGTACCAGATGGGTGACCCTTTGTATGAGTTTGGTTTTTAATGTGTATGTGTGTGGGGGCCAGGCTCCCCAAAATGGGGGGGGGCAATTTAAAGCAGGATAAAAAAAAAATTATTTCAGCGCGTTTGGTCCATCGTAGTCGAAAGGCGGCAAACGTTTTCAAACGGGATCGAAAAAAATGATGCTATTTTTAACACAAAGGGCACAATGTTTATCGAATTTTTTTTGTATCGATTATTCAAAGCATGCCCTGTTCAATAATGGTCATGCATTATTCGGCTTTCTAAAAAAAAATTGTTCATTTATTTATCAAAAATTTTAAAATGGCTTTTTTCGTATAAATACTAAAATTTTTTTTTTGTTTTGCTTAACTTAAATTAATTATTTTGCTTAACATATTCACCGAATTTCACACTTCAAAACTCAAAAGCGGGATAATTAAGCACAATCGAAGTTCTTATATTCAGACGTCAAAATAAGGTATGCAAACAATTTTTTTTTTTTATAAATCTATAATTCTATCCCTTACAACAACACAATATGTTTTGTTCAGTTTCAGATGATTATTTTAAGCATATTTGTTCCCACTTCAAAACAAGGGGGGTTGTAAGCAAAAATATATATATATATATAAATATCGTTTATGAAAAATAAGTACACTGTTATAAAGTTCATTCTTCTCCTAATAATCGCTGAAAATTTCGTATTGATCGGATAATTACCTGATTTTTGGTAGATTTTTAAAAAGACGGTCCGTCAAAAAGTACTGACCTGCCCCCCCCCCAGTTTTGGCGGTGCCTAGAGGTTTATAAAATTATTAATTAATCAATTAATTAATGAAATAGATACCCACATGTGTTTCGTTGCATCTATGTCTCAACCACGCGGCTGACTATTCCAAGTCGCGAACAAGAGATCATGATCGAATACGCATACCGTTGCGTTACGGAGCCCTGATAAGTATTAAATGCTATTTTAATTTTGTTCAAGGTATGTTGATTTTTGTGAACAGAAACAAAACTTAAATTCCGTATGAAATATCTCACAATTTTTCTGGTATAATTAGACGCGCTGATGAATAATATTTATGAGCAATCACGTACTCGAATAATTAGTTTTTTAATACATATATATATATATATATATATATGTATTGAATATATATATATATATATATGTATGTATTGAATATATATATATTTAAAATATTGTGCACAGATATTCAAATATAATACATATATATGCATTGAAAATTTATATTTAAAATGTTACATATATACATGTGCTTATATATATATATATATATATATATATATATATATATATATATATATATTATGGCTATGTAAAGACTAAATTTAAACTTGTTCGAAAACATTATTTTAGATTGTGAAATTAAAATATAAAAGTGAATGTGTCAGCTGACCGGTTTCGAAGATCGCTCAAAAGAGCTAAAATCGAGCGTAATTACGTTTTAAAAAGAAAAGGGGGTGCAATGAATCGGAAGTTGAAAAATTAGGGGAAAGGGGGGGGGATTAATTATTAAATAGAAACTAGATAAAGCCCTAAGAGATTCTCTTTTTGTTTGCAAAGAAAATGCCTCAGAGTCTTTATATATATATATATATATATATATATATATATATATATATATATATATATATATATATATATATATATATATAGTTTCTAGAATTTTGAGATAGTAAAGAGAGTGTGAGTTGTTGAGAATGGAAAAAAAAGTCCGACTAAAATTCAAAGCGCAAATACGATTATTTATAAGGTGCTATCCTATAGATGAGCCTTGGGCATTGTTCAAAACGTCCGAAGGTAGGTAATTTCCATTTCGAATTTTGGATGAAACATGTTGTTTTACCCTATTATCTTATCTTTGAGACGTCCGCCCGACGTAGCGCACACCGCAGCTACATTTAAATAAATAAATAATTGAATTGTTATGGTGGGGGAGATATATGAATGAGCAATATTATTTAATGCAGGTTCACCAGTCTCGGTTAGTGAATCCAAATGGCGTAATGAACATTTTCGTGTTATCAAAACACTACGCCAGAATAAATCTCTTACTATCACTAAACCGGACAAAGGCTTTGGTGTTGTTATACTTGACCGCCAGGATTATATCAATAAAATGATGACAATTCTCAATGGCACCTCTTAATTTGTACAGCTATGTCCGGTAGAGACACACGACTCTACTGTATCTATTGAGTCTAGATTCCAAAGACATCTGGTTAAATGGGTGAAGAATGGAGCTCTTTCTTCCTCCATTTCTGATTTAATCAGACCGACTGGTTCATTACGTCCCCGTCTCTATGGTTTACCTAAAACCCATAAGAGTGGGGTACCTTTAACACCGATATTATCCATGATAGTTTCCGCCCAACATGGCTTACTAATATTTTAGAACTAGTTTTGGAAGAGTATAGTTCTTTCTGCATTAAATATTCTTTTTCTTTTGCTAAATGTATGCAGAATTATACTCAGACTGACAAATTTATGTGTTCTTTTGATATTGAAAGCCTATTTACCTGCGTTCCACTCTCAGAGCTATTGATATATGTGCCAATGCCCTTTATCGCAGTCAACTCCCAACTCCCCCTATTCCTAGAATATTTTTGTGCAACTTATGGAATTCGCCACCATGTCGGTCGAATTCATTATGTACAGGCAGATAGATGGTGTTTCGATGGGTTCTCCCCTGGGACCATATCTGGCAAATATTTTCGTAGGTTTCCACGAAAAGAGTCTTTTATCTGGCTTTCAAAAACCAAATATTTAATTTCGTTATGTTGACGACACTTTTTGTCTGTTCAACAATGAAACGGAAGCAGATACATTTTTTACATCCCTTAATAATATTCACCAAGTTCGAAAATTTACTATAGAAAAAGAAAATTAATTCTTCCTTTCCTTTTCTAGATGTACTGGTGTGTAAAACACGTTCCGTTTTCTTGACTTCCATCCATCGTTAACCTACATCCACTGGTCTTTACACACGTTGGGACTCTTTTTGCCCCACCAAACAAAAATATAATCTTATCAATACTATTATCCAAAGAGCTTATATGATATGTTCAGATAACAAATTTAATGATGAAGTAAAATTTATTACCAAGACTCTTTGCAATAATGGGTTTCCATTACAAATCGTGGAATCTACAATTAAAAATAAAATTTCTAATTTCAATAAAATTAAACTGGCATCTGTCGACAAATGCCCTATCTACCTACGCCTACCTTGGCTAGGTAATATTAGTGAAAGATTTGCCAAGCAAATTTCTTCTGTCGTACAACAATGTTACTTTGCATCAAATACCCGTGTTGTTTTTTATGTAAACCCATTTTGTCTTCAATTTGTAAAGATGTTCTTTCCCCACCACCATAACAATTCAATTATTTATTTATTTAAATGTAGCTGCGATGTGAGCTACGTCAGGCGGACGTCTCAAAGATTAGATAATAGAGTAAAACAACATGTTTAATCCAAAATTCGAAATGGAAATTACCTACCTTCGGACATTTTGGACAATGCCCATGGTTCATCTATAGGATAGCACCTATTAAATAATCGTATTTGCGCTTTGAATTTAAGTGCGGACCTTTTTCCCCATTCTTAGCAAGTCGCACTCTCTTTACCATCTAAAAATTATAAAAACTATATATATAAAGACTCTGGGGCATTTTCTTTGAAAACAAAAAGAGAATCTCTTAGGGCTTTATCTAGTTTCTATTTAATAATTAATCCACCCCCCCTTTTCTTTTTTCCCCCTACTTTTTCATCTCCGATTCATTGCTCCCCCTTTTCTTTTTAAAACGTAATTAAGCTCGATTTTAGCTCTGTTGAGCGATCTTCGAAACCGGTCAGCTGACACATGCATTTTTATATATTACTTTCACAATCTAAAATAATGTTTTCGAAAAAGTTTAAATTTAGTCTTTACGTAGCCATAATAAAATTTTGTACCCCGCAAAAAATATTTAAATACACACACACACACACACACACACACACACACACACACACACATATATATATATATATATATATATATATATATATATAAGAGAAAATAGGGAGAACAAGTGTATATTCTCCAATTTTTGTTCATATGGCGCCCACAATATCTTATATTATGCTGGAAAACTATAAAAGTGAATATTTTCTCTACTGTAATCGTTCTGTTGATGCAAATTGCTATCTGGATACGTTTAAACCTTTCACGTTGATATTGTTTTGTGAATGGACACGCACATTATAGAATTTGTATTTTCATTCCAGGCTCCGTCTCTGTCAATACACCTTACACCAATCATATTAAAGTGAATTGTTTAAATGAATAACTTCCTGTGTAAATTGCAAGAAATTGGTTCGTTTAAAATGCAATAAAACGAATGTTTACATTATGTACGAGGAAGGAAAAAGAAAAAAAATAAGGAACGGAAACTGGATTTCAGAAACAAATCAATCATGTTCCTTTCCCGTATAATTGGCGATAATAGAAACGACATCACAAATTCTCGACGACAGTTGGAGGTTGGGCTCCACTTATAGCTACGCCCTTCACCATAAGTTGAGTGCATAAGAGATATATGAAAGTGCATACGGAGAACGGTAACTGAAAGCAAGGCCAATTTGCCCAGGGTGCACGTGTATGCATTATTCATTGCAGCTGGTATTACGTCCTCTTTGAGAGGCGAACGTCTTACGAGCGTTCATATACCAAGCGTGAGAACAAATGCAGAACAGGTGAAATAAAACAAATAAAAAAATAGAAACAATAAAAATGAATTGCAGGTAGAAGCCGTTACAAAAGGCTGAGTTGAGTGGAGGATTAAGGTGTAAATGTTTAAACAACAACAACCAAAAAGAGAGTTTGGAACTGGAAACTTTGCCTACACGAGCATGCAAGATATACAAAGGAAATCGGAACGGTTCTCAAGGGTATCAACAATATAAGCTACAAAATTATTGTAAGCAAAAGTTAAATCCATATTTCTCTGTCTGAATCATTTTTCGACACAGAAGAAATGTTGATAGCCTTCCTGTACTACATCGATATGTTCAGGAGAGGTGCTCGACTGAGCCCCAATACCTTGCCCCCCCCAGTAAAACATTCGAATTAAGAATAATTATTGGTGAATCAACAAGAGAGGGATTGTCTTTCTTGTTTTCGCTGTAGCAACTATCAAGGGGAATCTCTCTGAGCAATTGTTTTTCTTAGAGAGTTATTTTTTCGGAACAAAATAGATTTGGGAATTCTCTTCCTTCTGCATGCTTCCCAAACTGTACTGATATGCAGAAGTTAAAATTTAACGTAAACAAACATCATAATCTTTCTTAGGTATGGTCCCAATTAGTAGCCCGTTTCGTCCAAGTTGCAATACGCGCTGCTTGTGGTGAAGCTGATTAAAAAAAATATCACGAAGCCTCCTCCACACACACCCCTTTTTAACTGGCGTTCACCCCTATACAAGGCATAGCCTCACTTGGACGTAAGGGTTAATATGTGATATCGTGTCTAGGAAAGATTAACAAAATATTGGTTTACGTTTCATTTAAACTTTTGCATATAGGTAAAGAAATGGAAGCAGGTAGCAGGAAGGGAATTCCAGAGTCTATCAGTTCGAGGAGACAAACTATTAGAGTAGAAAGTTTACTGACATTTACGGACCTCAACAATGAAGAGGTATGATGTTTTTTTTTTTTTTTTTTTTTTTGCTAAGCTGGTGTGTTAGGGATATGTACTTCGGGGGAGCAAAGTACAGCGAGTTCCCCAAAGTACATTCGATTAAAATACTTGTAAAAGAGGCACAGAGATGCACCATTGCAACGATGGGACAGGGATAGAATCGTAGTTTACAAAGTGGGACCTATTAGATTGAAGACTCTTTTTTGACCTTATCCAGTACGTACTAGTGGTAGATGCACCAGCCCAGATGTGGCAACAATACTCCATGCATGTACGAGAATCCCAAGCATTAATCTAGATGACGGGCTCTCAACCGGGGTCCACATGGACCCTATGGGTCCATGAAATATTTCTGGGGGTCCACAGGCAAAATATAACAAACCTTATCATTATTATTATAGTTGTTGTAGAATACTTTATTTGCATTAAATTAGTTTTCATTTAAAAATAAAGCTTAATTATATAATATTTCTTTGATTATTAAAACCTCAAAATTTATATTAGTGAAAAATAGAAGATTTTCTTATGACCAATAGTTATAAAGGAGTCCACCAAGATAAAAAGAAGGGAAAAGGAGGTGCATGAGTAAAAAACGGTTGAGCCCCACTGATCTAGATAAACAAGGCTTACCAAATCTTCTCGGGAAATCACCCCCTATTCGTCAGTTATTTCCATTCGATGCGGTGCTCGATATACAAACAACGATATCTCATCCATCCGCATAGTTGAGGGGCCACTTAGCTTTAACAATCATTAAACTATTAGTAAAAGAAGGTTTCAAATATTACAAGACATTAAAAAAGCAATTGTATGCCCTTAAACGAGGTAGATTTCCACTGGCAGAAAATGCTTCATTGTGATTGAAACCATATTTATAGGGGGAAATCTAGCAGCGTGATGTTTTTTTTTTTACATGACATATAATTTTTTGCATTTTGGTACAGTTGGTAAAAAAAAAAAACGGAAAGTGAATTTCAAACGTACGTGTTCAGAGAAAAGCAGCCATTAAAGTAAAATAAGTTTCCGGTGCCAAGAATAATCTTCACTGAAAGAGTGCGAGTTTTCTGTTGCTTGAAAGCGTATTTTCGTTGAAGGAATTCTGTACCGTTATCGAGCACATTTTAGTTTCAGTCGCAAAGTAGACAAAGAATTAAAAAAAAAAGAAAAGAAACTTTAACTCGATTTTTCCCCGTAATAACAATTATTTCTTCATTCCTCTGCCATGCGTGACTTCGAGTTACGACTGTGAACGACATTCACGTATCTAACGTGATCGTCTTCTCTAACGTGATATGTTTCCTTGTTAGATTCTTTTTCATTTACCGCTGATGTCATTTCGCATGCATTTGCATACGCGCGTCCGCGCTGTGTTACAATTCAATGTAGAAAATTCACTAGAGCATATTCATTCAGCAAAAATATTGAAAAAAAAAACACACAGGAATTAATGAAGTACTTTTGCGGTTCTCCAGACTTTGCTGTAATATAAATAGTACGAGACCTATTATGAAAATAAAAGAAAGATTTATCGGTGCATCCTGTTCAAAAACGAGATGCACCAGAGAAGAGGTGGCAACAATATTCCATACATGGGCAAATGTTAGCTTTGCAGAAGTATCTTAGATTTGATAACGTGAGAAGCTCTGTAAGTCATGTAGAAGAAACTGGCCTTCGTTGCAAAACACTTAGCAATGTCTATAACATGTATTTTGATTGTGTACTAAGATCGTCGTTTATCTAAATAAATCGGGTTTCGGCTTGTGTATTCTAATGACCTTCTTCTGGTGGCTTTGCCTTGCAATCATGTGGTTTTTACGTTGGAAACCGCCATGGATGTGTGCCCTCAAAAATATATGTAAATTACAGTGGCAAATGATCGAGACGATTATAACGCTGCGTAAATATTTTTACTCCATTCAATACAAAGACGGTAAAACAAAAATGAAATGATGGGATATCACAAGGATAATTGAATGGATTATGACCGGTGTATAAAGCAGACTCTAGTAAATTGTTCAGTCGAAAATTCTATGACAGATTTGCGTTCGAAGTAAGAGGCACCATTATGTGTTCCTCCTTTTTTTTCTTTACTGGTTTCTAAATCGAAAAAAAGTTTTGCAATCGATAAGAAGCCATTTATCAAACAAGAAATGATCGTTTTATATCAGTCTATTGCAGTGGGCTGGCGACTACTTATTTCACTGATGCTACTAACTTGTCAATCTCGAGCTCAACGGAGATAAGGGGCGGTCACATGGCGAAACGTCTGTTAGTTTCGATCGTCCACTCTTCTATTATTTTTATCCTTATATTTACTTGATCGTTGACGTAACTCTGCAATATGTTTCAATATATTTTTCAATCAACATAGTTTTTATATATAGACAATAAAATGTTTACCATTTACATTTTTAGTCTCAACCTTTCAAGTAGCAACGCACATTCAGTCGCACTCCAAATAAGATATTTCTCCACACACTGAGCTATGTCTAGTTCATATCTAGGTTATTTATTCATTGTATATTCTATGTTGTCATTCGTTTCCCCGATACAGAAATATATAGCTTTGTATAAATGTCATACTCATATATCTTATGTGCCTGGGATGTTTTTAGATAGGATTTGTATCGGAATACGTGTGATACGTATCAAAAATCGATAATCAAATCAATCTGATAAAAGAGGAAACAGTACTATTTTGGTCAACGTTAACACTTTTATGTAGCCTACTAACTTAATTGCGTCGGGATTTTAATCGGCACCAATGCCACCAGAGTCTAGGCCATTGTTGTGGTATATCTTTAGTCCAGTGCAGTTCTAGGGAGTCTACTCTCCCAGGCTTTACTTTCTCCCTTTGATAAGGAGTTATTTTATTGTTAATAGACTGAGGCGCCACTACTGGGAAATGCCAACAGTTTTTCCTCTATGTTGATGACTTTTTAAATGCCACTTACCTGCGCTTGTATAACATCACCTCCTATCAGAGGAAGATAAAGGGATAACTTTTCTAGGACAACACATAAGATTCTAACGTATAGATAAAGGTTGCCAACATCCCAAGTGAAACTATTTTTGTGGAAAGAACTAGATTAGAAGTTGGCACATCTATGTTTTCAGGCAGTATCGTTAACCAATTAGCCACCGTCACATCCCACCATTTAGATCAGGGATTTTCAACCGGGGGACACATAGACCCTAGGGATACATAGAATATTCTGTGGTTCCACGGACAAAATATAACAAACTGGGGATTCACAAAGATATTTGTGTATTTCATGAAGAAAAAAAAAACTCATAATGATTTTTGTTATTAAAAAATTAGTTTCTACTTTAATTTTGGTTTGACGTGAAAAAAGTTGAAGTAAGTAAACATTTAACAAATTCCAATGTATTTTCTAGATTTCCGTAAAATTACTTATGGTAACAAAAAAAAGGAAAAAAAGTAATAGAAACTAATTTGAAATGTTCGCCTCAGGCAGTGGGTTCTTTTCTTATTATATTGTCTGCCTGAACTTAGCCCTCCCATACTAATCTCCTTAGGGAATCAATTCCCGAAATATTTTGAACTTCTAAACCCTTCTAAGAGAAACTTTATTAAAATGCCGAATTGATTCTAGTAGTTCCCTTCAGTGTAACCTTGAACTCCATTGTGGTAAGTTAAGAGATATCAAAAGTTCAGGTATAGATATTCTTTCATATTCGTTTTTATTTTTGTATGTCAATAATGAAAAAAATATTTCCCAGTGTAAAAGAATAAAATACTGAAGAGAAAAATGGCAATTTTTTCCCGTTTTGATACAAATTTCAAATACTAGTTTATACCTTGGCAGTTATCTATCTATCTATCTACTTATATACGAAAGGCACTTTGTCTATGTGTGTGGGTTCCTCCCATATAGGCTCCAAAACAGTTGGACCGATTTGTTTTATAAATTCACACACATGTATCTTATGTGGCTGCGGGTGTTTTTAGATTATATACTGGAAAACCTCGTATAAGTATCAAAAACGATAATCAAATAAATCTTATTAAAGAAGAAACTGTCTCATTTTAGTAAATGTTAACATTCTATGCGGCCTACTTACATTCAAGAAGTTTTATCGCCACATAAGCAGCAAAAGGTTATTTGATAAGACAGAGGCGCGTTCAAAATGAACGCTTCTTTTTATGGTATTATTGTACCATTGTACTTGACTTTTGCATTTTAAACTTAATTCAAGTCATTATATAAAATTAAAAATAATTTCATAAAATCAACAGTAGGTTCTCTACAGTGCAATGTAGACTAAAATGAATTATGACATAAGTCACTACGAGGATGGCATGTGAAGTGTCCTCCCAATGCACCGCGGTGAGTTCCTGGCTAGAGCAGGCAATCGATTGATTTGGTTGACGAATGGGAGATTTCGCCGATTTCGATCACAATATAAGTATTAGAAGTGTGGAACATTTGCTAATCTTTTTTAAATTCCCGAGCAACGTCGGGGCGCCCTGCTAGTCTGAACAGTTTAAGAAGTTTAAAATGTTAATGGTGACCGAAATGATTATAATGAATTACCTATATAAATATATATATATATATATATATATATATATATATATATAAAAATAAAAATTATAACACGGAAATTACATAATTGTCGATGCAATAATTTATTTCAACCTTATGGTATTTTCAAGCATCTAAATCAGACAATTACATTTTTGATACTGAAAAAGAAAAGAAAAATCGTGCTTCGACCCTCAAAAAACCAAAGGTGGTGGTAGTAGCAATCCACTTAATACATTTATAGAGAGGGTGGTAGGGATTTAAAAAAATTAAAATTAAAAATTAAAAATAACAAATAAAAAAAATTAGATTAGACACTTATAAGCGGCAGCTCGATGTAACCATAGATACACACACACACACTCACATACACACACACGCAACACATACACATACACACACACACACGCCTCTAAGATGTACGTTCTGACATGTAAATGCCTTGACACGCGTTTACTAACCTAGGAAGGGGGGGGGCGAAAGTATACGGATATATAGTGAAAGAAATAGAACAGCGCGTAATGGAAAAAAAAAAAAAAAAAAAAAAAACGTCCCGATGGGGGCTTTTGACTCAGCCCAGATTGCCGACCTAGTGGGCATATTTATAATGTACACTATTAGCAGAATCATAGAGCCTAACTTAGTGGGATTATACAGGGATGATGGACTAATTGTTATCCCTAATAGTGACGGCCCCATGGTATCGAAAATACATAAAAAATTAGTAAGAGCCTTCAAATACCTAGGATTTAAAATAGATATTACCCCAAATTGTAAAGAAGTTAATTATCTAGACATAACTCTAGACTTAAGAAAGGGGATATACAAGCCGTTCAATAAAGATAATAACACACCTTCTTATATTAATACTAGATCTAACCATCCAAGTTGCATAATTAAACAAATACCTAAAACGATTAACACTAGGATTAATAAACTTTCGGCTAACAAAGAAATTTTTGAAGCAAATAAAAAATTATACAATAGAGCACTAGAGATAAGCGGATACAGTGAAAAACTCACATATATTAAGAAGGAAAATAAAAACAAAAATAAATCTAAGAACAGAGGCCGGAAAATAATATGGTTCAATCCCCCTTACTGTCAACTATCCAACATAAACATAGGGAAAGTATTTTTGAACCTAATAGATAAACATTTTACCATAAATAATCCACTTAGGAAGATATTTAATAGAAAAACAATTAAAATAAGTTACTCGTGCACTAAAAACATGGACAGAATAATTAGCACTCATAATAATAAAATATTAAACAACTCTAATAGAAATAAGGCGACAGTAGACAAATGTAACTGCCAAGTGAAAAATAACTGCCCACTGGACGGTAATTGTAAAGTTGAGTGCGTGGTTTATAAGGCCACTATCCACCCAGAAGATAATAACAGGGACAAAAAAGTTTACTTCGGTATCTCCGCCGGAAGCTGGAAACAACGTTTTTATGACCACAAACATTCTTTCAATAACCCAGAACTTAAGAATAAAACCGAGTTAGCTAAACAATGGTGGTTATTAAAAAATGAGAATCGATCCCCAGTGATTTCATGATCAATCCTATGTCATTCGGACGTTCCAAACGGCTTTAGGCAGAGATGCAGTTTATGCCTTGAGGAAAAAATAAGAATCCTGAAGTACCAACACAGTAATCTCCTAAACAAACGAGATGAACTGATGGCCAGATGTAGACATAAATGTAAATTTAAAATAACCAATAACTCTAGATCCGACGAACAGAGAATTCTATAATGGTAAAGACACCGAATCTAACACCACTAGATTAATTACGATAAACAATCCTACCCCACCCCACCGGCAATTATAGTGTTGTCCGGTATATACTCGATAATAACTACTTTACGATTTGTTGTCCGAAATCTAAGCTAGGCATATATATATGTATATATATATGTATATGTGTATATGTATATATATATATATATATATATATATATATGTATATATATATATATATATATATATATATATATTTTCCCCGAAGTACCTGGCTTGTCCAAATTACTTATAAATAAATGAGATAGCCTTAAGATAATAATTTTTCTCTGCAGATAATACATTAGTTATTAAACTGAGTTAAGTCAAAAAGACCAAATACTAAAACTAGATATTATTAGATTTGATACAAATCAACACAAAAATTTAATTATTTTACTTATTTCTTTATGCGTGCATGAGAATAATTTTGTTGTACGGAGGGAATAAAAGTATATATTAACCGAAACTAGATACGTCCTATCGAATTGGGGGCGATCAATATTACATTTTCCCACTTCTTAATCAATTAAGAATTGAAATATTAATTACAACGACCGCTATAATCACCAATAAAATTATTTACATGAAAATATATAAAATATTAAATATATAGACTCAATTTTTAAATTCATAGTATTATATCACATATAAAATATTTAAATGAATTATAAGATAATATCAATTTTTACATAATAACATACAGATAGTTTTAAAACTTTATATATAATATTCTTTTTATTTTTATTTTCTTATTTTTATTTATTTATTTTTTTAGTTATATTTTTTTTATTAATTTATTTATCTTTTAATAGACCTACTTTCCATGACTCAATCACTGTATCCTCTTCTTTTCTTCCCTTTTTTTTTTTTTTTTTTCCATTACGCGCTGTTCTATTTCTTTCACTATATATCCGTATACTTTCGCCCCCCCTTCCTAGGTTAGTAAACGCGTGTCAAGGCATTTACATGTCAGAACGTACATCTTAGAGGCGTGTGTGTGTGTATGTGTATGTGTTGCGTGTGTGTGTATGTGAGTGTGTGTGTGTGTGTATCTATGGTTACATCGAGCTGCCGCTTATAAGTGTCTAATCTAATTTTTTTATTTGTTATTTTTAATTTTTAATTTTAATTTTTTTAAATCCCTACCACCCTCTCTATAAATGTATTAAGTGGATTGCTACTACCACCACCTTTGGTTTTTTGAGGGTCGAAGCACGATTTTTCTTTTCTTTTTCAGTATCAAAAATGTAATTGTCTGATTTAGATGCTTGAAAATACCATAAGGTTGAAATAAATTATTGCATCGACAATTATGTAATTTCCGTGTTATAATTTTTATCTTATTGCTCTGTTTACCACATTGAGCTCTCATACCCGGATTTCCTCTGGATTTATTCCATTATAACACTATATATATATATATATATATATATATGATTTTTTTTGTAAGTAATTCAAGTTATTTTACTAACACTTTAATTCGCCATTTTATCTAAATGTTAGATTACAATATCGCTTTGTTACGCTCAATGCATGATTATTTCCTTACAAAAATATGCAGATTTAAACGGTGTGAATATTTTTATAACAACAGGAAATACACAAATACCTATTCAAAAATGTTCAACAATAAATAGCATTACCCATCTTCATCAGACAAACTCAACTAGTTTATATATGCATATGCATCTCCAAGGAAAGGCTATATAACGCGAACCTACACAATCGTGTTAAATGTTGAAGGACTCTTGGCGAGGTCAGAGAGTGAAAGTCTAGCTGCCTGTTGTTTCGTAAATTCGCTCACATTCAAACATATGAACATTGCTGTTGTTTTTCTTTTTCTATCGGTATTAGCTGTACCGTCTCCCAAGGCCAACCAGCTATGACCAAACGCCTACATCTTTGCTGATGCACGAGTGGATAGAGATGAGTGAATGTTTACCTACATTGATAGATATTCACACGTGCAGAGAGAGACATGTGTTAAGAAGGACCCGCACGCATTCACGCTCGAAGAAATCACTACGCTGAACACACCCGAAATATACCCTGAGGTACCGGCGTACAACGACCTTGTCTTCCTGTTTTTTTTGTTTTTGTTTTTTATTATGCTGCACGTTTTTGGATGCGGGCATTCAGTTTCTTTCTTTCTTTTTTTTTTTTTCGCTGTTTTGCGTTTTGGTTATGATTTATTTTTTTTTCCTTTTTTTTTCATTTCTTTTTACTTCGATGTATTCGGTCGATTCTGTTTGTTTATTTGTTTGCAAAAATTTTTTTTTCTTTTTTTCGTCGCTGATTTTTTCATTTGTTTATTTGAGTTTCTGTCTCCATTTCTCTCGTCCGTTCATTAAAACCTTCTTTCTTTCTTTCCCTTTGTCGTTTAGTCCGTTCGCTTCACGTTTTTCTTTTATTTCTCGTTCGTTTGTTATTTCCCTCTTTTATTCGTCCCTTCATTTACCCTTTCTTTCTTTCTTTCTTTCTTTATCTTCGTTCTTTTACTTTCGTTCCTTCCTGTCCTATATTTTTATTTCGTTTATTTCCTTGTTATTTCTTTTTTTCCAGTCTATTTGATTATTTCTTTTCTTGTTTCATATATCTCTACTATTATATAAAAGGTGTCGGGATTATTTCACCAACAAGAAGAGGCGAGGGGGTAAGAAAAGGCAGTAAGGGCTTGCAACGAAATGGTGACGTTGCTTACAAGCAGTCTTTTCTTTCCTTGTAAAGGTAACAATTAACAGGTAACGTTTGCCGAATAACAGTAACGAGGTAATCAGCCTAAGAGACGCCACCCGACTAGCAAGCTAGGTAACTAGCTTTTTAACTAATCACTAATCAACCCGTAGTGAGACAACTTCTTTTTATACATACTAAGTCTCAGTGGCGAGAATTCCAACATGATTTCCAACGAGATTAGAATGTCTATTTAACTTAGTAGGAAATATAAACCCAGTTTCTCAGTAACGGCAAACAGCACTTCAGTGTCTTTTCTTCCCCCCCCCGCCGCCACTCCCGGTAAGTCAAATCAATTGCAATTCTTACAAAGGGGATTTGTTTCGGTGTCCGTGTGTCTGTGAGTTATTTCCCTAAAGACTCAAAAACTGCTGGGCCGATTTTAATGAAATTTCACACGCAAGTACTCCATTTGCGTAGAAGTGTTCTTAGATAAGATTTATATGGGAATCTTTTCAGTAAGTATCAATAATCAATAATCAAACTAATCCAATCAAAAAGAAAAAAACGGGCGTTTTTAATGAAAGTAAACACCATATAAGGACCGACATATAAATTCAAGAATACATTATTTTATATGACAGGGGCGCGGTTGATACGAATGTTTCTGTTTAAAGCACAATGACAGCATGATAATTGACATTTTCATTTTAAATTTTCATCAAAGTTATTATATAGAAAAATACATACATACATGTATATATATATATATATATATATACATATACATATATATATATATATATATATATATATATATATATATATATATATATATATATATATATATAGTAATTTATGAAATATATATGGCGATTAAGCTACATTGAATATTTGGCGTTTCATCCACTCTAGGATTCGTCAGGCTTATGCGCGCCTTCTGTGGTTGTTTATCGTTTTTATATGGTCCTCTTCTGTTGAGGATTTTCTAGTATCAACTGCGCCCCTTCCTATCAGCTAATGGGCATGCGTTTTATCGAACAAAGGATATTTTAAAACTAGGTTAGTGGTTTAAGGCAGACATTTTTTTTAATATAAATATACATGTGTACATACATATATGCACATATATACATATATATATATATATATATATATATATATATATATATATACATACATTTATGTGTGATCGTTTATGTATATTCATGTTTATTTAATTTATTTATTTTTTATTTTCTATTGTTTTGGTTAATTTACAAAACTATTTTGTATCGCTATCCTAGAGTAAGTTTTATTTTGTGAACACAGTTATTTGCTATTTCTCTTCTACAGTTTAATAGATTTGAGGTTCTTTAAAGTTCAGGATAGCAATTTTTTCATGAAGGCATAATTTACATGGGTCGTCTAAATGCCTACATGTGGTAGCTTGTCTTATTATTTTCCATTCGACTACCGGCGAATGTCCGCTTTCTTTTAGTTCCCAGTATTTATTTGCTAGTGTTGTTTTTATACAGTATGTTTTATTGTTGAATGTACTTTTGTGGTCATAGTATCGGGTTTTGAAATCTAAGGAAGTCATGCCTACGTAATTTTTCTTGTTATTCGGGTTTTCTTTCGCAAATATTGTTGCCTGATAAACTACGCTTTTTGTTAGACATTTATTTTGAACTGGACAAAGTGTGCTGATAGGAAGGGGTGCAGTGGATACTAGAAAGCTGATTGGCTAACTAAAATCCTCAACAGAAGAGGACCATATAAAAACGATAAACAACCACAGAATTCGCGCATAAGCCTGACGAATCCTAGAGTGGATGAAACGCCGAATATTCAGTGTAGCTTAATCGCCATATATATTTCATAAATTACTAATTAGCTCTACCTACGTATTGAGCACTTTTGAAGTAAATACTTAAAGTTTACGCATAAATCTATACTTTCGTATATTAATTTTATGTGAGTAAATGAAGTAGTTATATATATATATATATATATATATATATGTATACATATATATATATATATAGTGTTGGTTCGCCATTTTTCAATGTAGACTACAATGTATTGTGGACTAAGTAACTGAGGAAAGGTATTGGGGCTTGATCGGCTTCATTCTAGAGTAGGCAATATACCGATTTGATTGAAAAAAAGGCAATTTCAGCGAATTGTATGGCAATACAATATAGGAGTGTGAAACATTCGCTAATCATAATTCTATTCCGTGAAACGTGGGGGCGTTCCTGCTATTCTCCATATAATTTTGGATAAGCTGCAAATTATTTTTATTTGGTATGTCTTTAGTATGATGAGCTGCAAATTATCTTTATTTGGTATGTTTTTGGTGTGATATGCTACAAAATGTTTCTATTTGGTATGTCTTTGGTATAATAAACTGCAAATTATTTTTGTTTGGTATGTCTTTGGTATGATAAGCTGCAAATTATTTTTATTTGGTATGTTTTTGGTGTGATATGCTACAAAATGTTTTTTTTATTTTGTATGTTTTTATGTGTAATATGCTACAAAATGTTTTTATTTGGTATGTTTTTATGTGTGATATGCTACAAAATGTTTTTATTTGGTATGTCTTTGGTATGATACGCTGCTAATTATTTTATTTGGTATGCCTTTGGTATTATTAGCTGCAAATTAGTTTTATTGTGAATATCTTTGGTTATGATATGCTGCAAATTATTTTTATTGTGTATGTCTTTGTTATGATAAGCTGCAAATTATTTTTATTTGGTATATCTTTGGTATGATAAGCTGCAAATTATTTTTTTATTTCGTATGTCTTTAGTATGATTAGCTGCACATTCTGTTCATTTGGTATGTCTTTGTTATCATAAGCTGCAAATTATTTTTATTGTGAAAGTGTTTGGTATGATAAGCTGCAAATTATTTTTATTTGTTATGTCTTTGGTATGATTAGCTGAAAATTATTTTTATTTGGTATGTCTACGACAACAGCATATTCTTTTTATTGTGTTGACTCTCGAGTGTGTATCCGTGATATCTTATATACTTTTTTATATAGAGTGATGTCGTTCTTGGTTGAATTATGTTGTCAGATATATGCTCAAGAGTCAAAACAATAAATAAATATTCTGGTGTCATATACCTAGTTATTACTAACGTGCAATGGCAAACTGATCGTTCCGTGTTCGAATACTGTCAGTTCCATATCATACTATTCACTCTTCATGTTAATTATTTTCATGCGATCCATCCTTTAAGCACCTAATCTGATACGTACAGAATCGACCATATATTATATAACAAAAGTGTTTAAAGACGGAACGTAGGAAAGCCCTCTCCTTTTCTCACCTTCTCTCTCTCAGCCCTCGAGGTTTTAACGAGAAAAGACGTATTTGTGGATTGGATCCTAAACTTAGATATCCTATGAGAATTATGTTCAGGAAATATTGCCACTTGCTATGGTTCTGATCTACTTTCCTCGTACTGTTTGGAGGATTACAAACCCATTTTAATTGCCTTATATTGACATCACTAGAAAACACTGAACTTATTTGCTTCATATCTCACATCCAAACTATAGGAATTTAACAGGCAAGTTTATATATGTTTGTTTTAAAATTTAACCAAGTTCAATATCGCAGGGTATTATTTATATATATATATATATATATATATATATAAATATATATATTATTCCTTAATTGGAATTAATTTTTGAGATGAGCATTATATATACTATTGGTTCAATAAAGATGAAAAAAAGAACAAGTAATAAAGATTAGAATAATAGTCCGAAATAAAAAAAATAAACTATTATATATAATGCACATCTCAAAAATGAATTCCAATTAAGGAATAATATATATACCAATCGGTACGAACCCGACTATAGAAGATCAGATAATAAATAAACGTGGATTTATAAGATCAAAGAATTTAACCTTGATCGCCCTTCAGGGCTCGTGGGGCAGTTGATAGAGACGTGGGATCTCTACAGTTCCAGATGGATATTGTCTGAAGATAGCGGTTTCAATACTACCCAAAGCGTGCCAGAGGTTTACTTGGCCAAAACGTGGTGAGACGACAACAACTACGGATAGCAGTGATTGCTGAGAATGCAGCTAGGAGATGCGAGGTTCCTATCCGTCGCGATTACCACCTGATGAAGGCCAGAGGAATAGTTGGCCGAAACGTCGTGAAAAACAACAAGAACTACATATGAAAACAACAACTAATAAAGGTTAGAATAATAGTCCGAAATAAAAATAAATTAATATATATATATATATAAAAGATGTTCAAAAACACATCGTGTTCCATTTTCAAGATAAAATTGTAAATAGGCAAGCCTTGAACTGACTGTATGAATATAGATATGTGTTGCTGATTCAAAAGGTTTTCACATCAAAGTATTATAGATGTGTGTGGCTTTTTTCTTGTATAAACAAGTTGGCACATTGGATCCGACGAGATCATCGAAATTTAGAAACACAAAGTCTTACTAGTACGAGGTGAGTGAAAATGTAAGAATACTAGATGATGTATGCCCCCTATCGAGTGCAACCCTGACGTGGTCAGGAGGCTTACGTGTCTCTAAGACCTGCATAGCTATTCTGGCGTGAAATTTGTCTCCTGGTATGATTCCCCCAAGCCAGACAGCTTGAAAGGTAGAGATCAGAGCACTCACTGGTCCACCAGGTTAGGGGTTAGAATAGAACCCAATTCTGTAGAAGAAAGAAAGTTACAGAAATCGGAACGACATCATCTGTGAACTTGTTTGTCCGGGAAAAGCCCTGTTAGTATTCTATTTTTTTTTTATCGGAATGTATTCGATAAGTTTCGATAATCGATTATGGAAATAATCTGATGAAATAAAGAAAAAGGCGATTTTCACTAAAGACCTTCTAAAGCCTAATGCACATGTGCATTTGAGAAGTTATATTGCTACAAAAGCTGAGCGGCTTGTCAGATAAAATCAACAGTGAGTTCTTTTATATGATAGAGTCGCGTTGGGAATGAAGGTTTCCATTTAAAGCACAACTGTATCTTGATACTTGACATTTTATTTTAAACTTAAATTCAAGCTATTATCACCGTACAACTAATCAAGTTATGCATTTAATGGTTGGGTCGTTGTTTTTGTTTTATGGCATATCAACCCTGTTCAGGTTATTTAATGCCAAATCCAATGATTTTGAAGAAACATTTAATAGAATATATTTGTTTTGTTTTGTTTTTCAAGTCGGTTTCTATTTAACCCACAATTGAGACCCTAACAGGTACTACCACTCCTGGCCAGAGTGAACCTAGTAGCAATGCCAATTAAAGAGTTGCTCCACACTCCCCAAAGCCCGTAAGCTAGGGGCCTCACCATCGGATATAGTTTAATTTCATATCCAGGGCCGTCATGCATTTAAAATAAGCAGTAAGTTCCTTAGTCTGACAAGGGCGCGTTTGAAATGAATCATTCTGTTTCGAGCGCAATTATATTGTGATACTTGACTTTTGCATTTTAAACTTTCATTCAAACAATTATATAGAACTATTAATTGTATTAAAAATCCACTGTAGGTTCGCTATAGTACAATATAGACTAAAATATTTTGTGAACCAAGTCACTGTGAGAAGCCTGTGAGTTTCCTTCAGTTGTCACGCCTTGGTCTCCAATTAGAGCCGGCAATCAATCGATTTGATTGGAAAATATCGATTTAACCGATTTCGGTAGCAATAAAATGTGGAAAACATTCGTTGATCGTCATTCAATCACGGGCAACGTTGGGTAAATCTGCTAGTATGGTAATAAATGGATAAAAAATTTCGACGATATAGATTTAAAATGGAAGGGTAGAAACAAAATTTTAATGAATTCGTCTGTCGAGTGGGTGTTATTCAAAAGACTGTGTTCATATGTGATCTATATCCCTTAGGATTTCAGTTACTGTTGGGTATTTTGGATACAAATAATGATCGTTTGTCGTATTTTTGTTGTGGTTATATTATTTGCAAATTCGTAATGGGCTGTTTTGTATACCTCGCAATTAAAAACATCTACATAAATTTGCTTGCACACATACCCCCCCACACACACACATATATATATATATATATATATATATATATATATATATATATATGTGGGGGGGTAATCAAGCCAGAGATGACCTTGTGTTGCCGGATTCGAATCTATCGACTGGTGTTAATCGTTACATTCTGCACTGTAGATTTCTGGAAAGATAAAACACTAGTGTCTATAGGTATTTAATTATTATAGTAAATAATTATATATATGTATGTATTTTTAAAAAAATATATAGTATCGCCGAATTTTATTCAAACTGAAGAGTACACACAATCCTAGCTAAATGATTTACATCAACCTTGGGACGCGGTGGATGTTGAATTATGTAATATAATTACTACTGTTTTACACGCCAGAGACTTACATTACATTGTTGCTAATAAATCCACGTGCACATCAACGTGCTCCGAAATGTCTTTTGAAAAGTTGCCAACTGATTTCTACGTTTCCTTCAATATTTCTAACACTTTTGTCCTCTCCGCATTTCTTTCCTGGTTTCTGTGGTTCTAATTAAGTCCCCATAGAAAAACGCCACGGTAAAGTAATATAGATTAGTCTATCAAACACTTCTTAATCCTGTTGCTCTCTAAATAAGAGGTTCACTTGTTATGGCAGTCAAAATGTGATGGATTGAAATTTTAGAGTGAGTTTTATTTTACGGCCTTGTCTCATAAACGAAAATTGACTTTTGGTTTTGGCTTTGGTTGCATCCGCCATTACGGATCCCCCCCTTTTTTTCTCGTATTTTTCTGTTGACATTTGAAAACATTCTAATTTACTTTTTCGTCATTTCCATTATTTCTCGTCCGCGTTTTTTTTTTGTCGATTCATTCTTATTGTTCTCATTCTTCTTTCTTTATACTTTTGTTCACTTCAAACCAGGCATATTGCAACTGAGTCGCAAGTAATAAGGACCAAATGTGTAGAATGCAATTCACGTTAGGAGTTCGGCAGTCAAACATTTTCATTCAAATCACTTTTGAATAATTGCAATGTTGAATAACGGAGGACATCTTTAAGGATGGTGCTGTGTTCATATTGGGGACAATAGATATAAGGATGGTGATGATGACGGCGGAGAGAGAGGGAGGCATCTATACATTCATGTTCTGAGATGATTGGGACTTCATATATATATATATATATATATATATATATATATATATATATATATATATATATACTGAGGGTTATAGCGTGATAGATGCGCAGCTCTTATATTTTTTGTAACACATATAGAGAGGAGAAAAGATACATATTCTTGGGAGGGTTACGCAATGTTCATAATAAGATTGTTAAGTGGTGAGTCATTATGCTGAACAGAGTGTAGTACGCTCCTGAGTGCAATTGCCAGCAACAAGAATGGCGGCGTAGAAGTAGTGTAGTCCAGATCATGAGTGTGATTGCTAGTAACAAAGATGGCGGCGTAGAAGCAGTGTAGTTCAGATCAGATCCTTAGTGTAATTGTCAGTAACAAAGATAGCGGCGAACTGATTAAATCCAAAATGCGACAATTTTTATAGCAATTTAGAAGCTTTTAATTGATTGCTCACCATAACTTGTGGTTATAAAAACGATCGTCTAAATCATTAGTCTCATACCTCCCCCCCCAATCAGGAGTCAAAAACATTTCACAAAGATGATGATAGACAAGACACATTTACCTTTCAATTCATAGAATGACGTCACGAGAATAAACAGTTACAAAATATCGATGGTGAGTCTTTATTCATTGGACCGGTCGAACGATAATGGCGTCAAGAATTCACTTGTATCTACATGGTTTAATCATCTACCCTTCGCTTCCAAAGGGGAAGCTGACCACTGACTGCCAACTGACTGACTCTCTTGATCTCTGCTGAGTGACTAGCAGACTCACCTACTCTGAAATGCGAACCCATAGAACTATATGAAGAATCGTCCTTTGTCTATGAACTCAGAAGTGTGTTTCCCAAATGTGACCAATTCACGTGGCTATGCACGTTTGTCCAAAACATACTTCTGCAAACGCAGAATTCTCTTCCTAACCTATTTTGTAAGCTAATCTATTTTTTAAACAATGTATTGTTAAGTTGTATTGTTCATTAATATTCAGCTTTATAAAAGAATGAACAATGAATTTTTTTACAATATAAACAAAATCTAAATATTTTAATAAAATTAAACATAGAAATGTTTAACATTCCGATTTCTAACATGATATTTCTTAACCTTGCTTACAAGGTTCGAGTCTCGGCTTATCCTAATCTCATTTTCACTTATCTAATGTTCTTATTTATATGGAAAGGGGACAACGCAGGTCTGATTCGGTCGTAGAAGAAACGGTACAGGAAAGGAATGCTAAAGACAGCCAGTCGGAGATAATGTATCAGATTAGAATGTTTTCAACATTTAGTGACTATTGCAATGAAGGGATGCGATTTTGCTGCTCGTTGATTAATCAAAGATATCTAACACAGAATGGAAGCTACAGGGTTTGAAGTTTTGTCTACACTAAGGGTCGTGTAACTTCAGAAATTCTAGTGATTGGTGCACTGGGTATTGCAACATTGTCGGCAGCAATCTCTACTTCAAGTCATCATCGTCATCACCATAATCATCATCATGATTACACACTTCTCCTTCTTTCCGTCCTTCTCTTGTTCTTCTTCTGTTCTCGTATTGTACCTGACGCAAAACTAAATACAATCTCGAGACCAAATTTGAGAGTTTTTTGACATGTGCTATCACCCATTTCTCGAAACTTTCTTCTAGTTTCTTTTATTTCCTTGCAAGATATTTTAACTGGGTCATTCTAGATACACCCCACTTAAATCTAATGGTACATTTAGTTCTCTCTCTCTCTCTCTCTCTCTCTATATATATATATATATATATATATATATATATATATATACACGCACATATACATATATATAAATATGTGTGTCTTAAAATACCTTACTCATCCTTTACATATATATACACTCACACACACACACAAACATATATATATATACATATATACATATACAAATATATATATAAATATGAGTGTTTCAAATATCTTATATATCCTGTACGTGCATATATCTATCTATATATCTATATATCTATAAAAGTGAACGTGTCTGTGGGTGTGAGTGTCTGTCTGCCTGTGTACATTTCCCTACGCAATAAATCTGTCAATTTGTTTTGTATCCGGACTCGAAATTTGATATACAGAGTACTGAGATTTGGGAAATCTATGTGATCGGTTTTCGGCAAGAAATTTTGCTGGTAAAGTTCAATGATTTGACCTTTGAGAACTCTACAAAAATCCGACAATTTTGGGTCTAAACACTTGAAATTTTAGATATAGGTTCCTTAGACATGGATCTAAATTTATAACTTGATTTGAGCCCAACACAATAATATTTTTAAAAAATTGACCTTTTTATGTTTTTTTTTTGCACAGCATACATCTTTTTTTTTTTTTTTGGCTCAGCATACACCTTCAAACACCCGGGTAACGCCGGGTACCCATGCTAGTATATATATAAAAGTGAATGTGTCTGTGAGTTAGTCTCTCTGTGTGTCTGTGTACATTTCCCTATGCAATAACTCTGTCAATTTCTATTCTACAGACTCGAAATTTGATATACAGGGTACTGAGATTTGGAAAAATCTATGTGATTGGGTGTCGGCCAGAAATTTGGCTGTTAAGGGGTCAAAGTTCAACGATTTGACCTTTGAGAACTCTACCAAACTTCTCCGAAAATTTGGGGTCCAGACACTTGAAATTTTAGATATAGGTTCCTTGGACCTGGATTTTACCTAATAACTTGATTTGAGCCCAAAACAATAAATGTTAAGGAGTCAAAGTTAAAAAAATTGACCGCTTTTTTTTTTGCTCAGTGAACGTGTCTGTGTATCGGTTAGTCTTTCTGTGTACATTTTCCTTCGCAATAACTCTGTTAATTTTCAGTCTACAGACTCGAAATTTGATATACAGGTTACTGATATTTGGGAAAATCTATGTGATCGGTTTTCGGCCATAAATTTAGCTATTAAGGGGTCAAAATTTAACGTTTTGACCTTTGAGAACACATAAGGGGTCAAAGTTACAAAAATTGACCGCTTCTTTTGTTTTGTTTTGTTTTTTGCTCAGCATACACATCCAAACACCCGGGCAACGCCGGACTGAAATGCTAGTATATCTATAAAAGTGAACGTGTCTGAGTGTCTGTGCATCCGAGTGTGTACATTTCCCTACGCAATAACTCTGTCAATTTTATGTCTACAGACTCGAAATTTGATATACAGGATAATGAGACTGGGAAAATCTTTGTGACCGGTTTTCGGCCAGAAATTTGGCTGTTAAGGGATCAGAATTCAAGGACATATTTATATATATATATCTATATATATATATATATATATATATATATATATATATATATATAAATGTGCAGGTGGAGTAAGGTATTTGAAGACACTTATATTTTTGTAATTTAAACTAAAAATATACAAATAAATATGTTTTTGCTTCCAGAAGATTCCATGGCAGATACTATTATAGGTAATGAAATCAAATGACTTGTTGTAATAATGTCTATAAAACCGAAACACAGCAATTCCGAAATAGCAAGATGTCTTAAATGCGACAGTGAGTGTTCTCAGTGTTGGTAGCTGTGAAGGACACATTTTGCCTCCTCATTTTCCCTTGTGATCTTAGAATCAATGCCGACACTTTTTAAACTGTTATACGCCTTAAATAGACAACGCACCTAATGGGGAAAAAACACCCCTTCTAATAAGATTAAGCACCATCCAATAAAGCTCTGAAAAACCAAGATATGGTGGGCGGGAGTTTGCATGAAAATGTCACGAGTTTTGAATTCCGAATTCATCAAACTTTAATCCTTAGGATTATTACGTGTGGGGTGTCGTTATAAAGTAAGGTTTTTAAGCATCCTCATAACACTAAATCCTTTTCTGATGAAAGCAATAGCCCGAGCAATGGAGCAACATAAGTAAAAACAATCTGATAGAAGCTTACAGTCCCTTTCGAACTTGAAGTGATAGAAACTTAAGAAGAATATGCACAGTTTAATATGTAAATTAATATTATAATTATTTTTTTGGTTGCATGAAATTGTAAATTTTAACGATTGAACGGTTTCTTTTTCTGTTTTTTTTTTCTAAATTGTGAAACATATTCAAATGTCGCCTCAGCCTTACTTTAAATGAATAACTTTTACTTAAAACTACGTACGTTTTTTTTTATTTCTTCTGTATTAAGTGATTATTAGTTTGGTTCTAATATATAAAATATGTGACTGATATGTATGTGTTCCGTCAGAAATGGGGTGATAATTACTAAACTCGAGCGACTCTTTTTTTTTTTATATTACTATATCTATGTACACGTTATTTTATTTTTCATTCGAACATTCCGTTGTTTTAAAAATTTCCAGCTAAGAAGCGAACATTATTAGTGCATACAGTTTTTGGTAATAAATAAATAAACTTATTAATGAGAGAAAACAAAAATAAGAAAGATAGCAGCAATTATTCAACTGCATTAAACTAATGTACTCGGGAGTCAACTGGGTCACTACGGTGAAAAGGACCACGAATAAAAATTTCAATTTTCTCTAAATTTACTGTTGCCTAAAATTTGCTACTATTAAGGAGCTAGCGAAACTTAATGTTTTATTGTACAAGAAAATTTGAAGGAGTACAGTAAATTCATCTTCTTATACTCCACGGTCATATTCCAACTCTCCGTACACAGGCATAGTTACAAATTCTTATTTCTTTTACACGATAAGTAAAGTCACTCATAAAACTAAATACATTGCAACACAAAAAAACTTTTATCATAATGTTGGGTTGTTGAAAAAGTTGGCGTCGTTTTTCTCCAAGAATTTTAAAAGCAAAGTGAGTTCATGTGGTACATAAGCTCCAAATGTTTGTGTGAATCTCATGGACGTAAAATGTGTGTGAAATTGTCGCAAAATAACACATTATCTTATAAAATTTCAAATGTTTTGACCAAAAATTGGATGTGTAATATGATAGAGACCGCAGCAGTCAAATATTTTCTTGACTTTGACACTAATTTTGGAAAAAATTCAGGCCGGATCCCATTTAAAACATATTGTCAAATCTCAATAACCCCTTATGTCAAATTTCGAGTCTGTAGACTGAAAATGTACAGAGTAGTTTGGTAGGGAAATGTGCACACACATAAACACACACAGCCACACACATACACATACACAGACCGACAATTTCACTTTTATAGATGTATAGATTTTTTTAACGCATGAAACATTCGACTCTAGATTTAAATAAAAAAGTAATAAATGGCCAATCATTTTTTCTACATCCTAACTAGCTTGAGGAATGTAATCGAAGAATAAATGCACATCGGAATATTTGATTTGCAGGACTGCCATCTAAATACTCTAAACACTTTCAATCATCCTTTCTATTCTTGAATAAATTATGAAACATTCAAATGTCGTCTCAGCCTGACTCTCATTCACATATTAAATAACTCAATTCTCTACATGTCTGATGCCCATCTTCCTTCAAAATAACATTTTATCTTCGTCTATCTTGATTAATCTTCCTGGGCGAGGAACGTCATTGAGGTCAAACTTACCGTGTTTTAATCTGATAAAGCAATCTCGAACAGTTCTCTTAGCTGTAGTTTTTCTCCATATACGGCACTCGCTGTTTGACCTTTATTAAAGGCGAAAAAACTAGGCGTCTATAATGTGATATTTTAAAAAAATCTATTTTACAATCCATTTGACGGTTCTCCAAAATCGAAAAAAAAGTTATATGGGCAGAAAACAATTATCATTATTTTGTAGAACAGAATAGTGCTTTCTAATGATATACTAGCAAGGCCACCCGGAGTTGCTCGGGGCCGTATAAGATAATGAGAAAAATGTTGAACATACCTGTGTTTCTTAGGATAGAGGAATTTTTAATGTCAATTTATCATTTGCCATTTTGAGCAAAAGAAGATTTTACCTAACCTAAGATGGGTATTATATATATATATATATATATATATATATATATATATATATATATATATATATATATATATATATATATGAAATGATTGTACTTTCCCTAAGGCAGGGAATTTATTATATTGCTGAACAGAATACGTGTTTTCTAATAATATATAACATTTTGTTAAATATCAAAACATGTTTTAGATCAATTTTTTTATGGAGCAGCTGGTACTTATGCAACAACTTTTGACTATATCTTTCTCAATCTTGATAATATATAATAACACACATTAACAAACATCTATATAAATGTTTACTTCGATATCTTACCAGATGATATCTTTACAATTATTAAAAAAAACATTATTTGTTTGTGTGTCTGTGTGTGAGTTCACTCCTAATGGATTCCCAAACGACTAGGTCGCTTTTTTGTTGTTGTTTTTTTAATGAATTTAACACTAATATACTTATGTACCTGGTAGTGTAGATGGAAACGTTTTGTATTGAAATATATTCGAATAAATATCGATAATCGATGATCGAAAAAAAACGATGAAAGAATGAAGAAGGGATTTTGACCAATACAGAGCCTAACATCACAAGTACATCTGAGAAAACTTTATTACCACACAAGAAAAAAGGGCAGGCATATAAAATAAACAATAGTCTCTTTGATATGATTGGAAGCGTTCGAAATTAATATTTCTGATTAGAGTACAATTTTACCATGATACTTGGCGTTTCCATTTTAAACTTTCATTCAAGCAAATATAACAGCACAGGTAAAAAGGCCATGCATATATAAATCATTAGTAAATGTTTTATATGAGAGGAGCGCGTTCGAAATGAATGTTCACGAATAGGCTCCTTTATGGTTGACTATTTAAAAAAAACTGATCACATATGATGATAGAAGATGTATCGAGACACATGAATGGGTATGTTTGATCCGGCATAATGATGATTCATGAAAATTGTGGGGGTCTGCGTACGCGCCCGGTCCACAAAGTACGGAAATAAATAATGTAAAAATTAAAAAAAAAACGTTTACAAGTGTTTTTGATATAGATGTACATAATAATACTTTGATAAGTATGTTTTAACTTAAATAGGAATAGTATAAAAACATGTGGGGTCTGCGTTCGCGCCTGACCTCCATAGAATGGAAATAGGCGAAAACTTTAATAAAGACTTTTCATATCTATCTGCATAGGTATACTTTGATAATTATGTTTCAGTTTGAAGAAATATGATATAATAAAATCATGGGGTGTTCGTTCGCGCCTGACCTTCATAGAATGGAAATATGTCACAAATTTTAACAAGGTTTCTTTATATAGATCCACAGAATATTGTAAAAAGTGTTTCAGTGTGAACATGTATGGTTTAATAAATTATGGGGTTTATCTATTTTATTTTTACTTTCATAATATTTTGCTTTAGTTTTGATACCCCCAAATTCGAAGCTATCTCTTTACAACCCTTCCTTTTCATAACCTATCATACTTTCATAAATCATAGTCCATTTTCTATGCGCTGTTTTTCAACCCAGTCAACAACGGGTACTTTTGCTAGTACATATATATATATATATATATATATATATATATATATATCAACTCAACAATAAAACATATTGTTTTACTGTGTACGTTTTCAGCGTCCAATTATTTTGTTTTTCGCGTTTAAAAAAAAAGATATATCAAAATTTGAATTTAAGTTTAATTATCATGGAATCTAATCACTGCACATTTGCACATTTATGTATTAAGGTATATTGTTCACTGCACATACCTATAAGTATGGCAAACCACTTACAAT
>NC_136492.1:87362484-87432484 GCF_053919585.1 Euprymna scolopes | reverse complement strand
CATCCACCTTCCTTCCATCTTTTCTTCTATTCTTCATCCTTCTTCACTATTATTCCTGTAGTCACTTACTATTAGTCATCAATGGCCCCTTTATATTTTACTTCTTCACTCCAACCGTATCGTCTTCCTGTTTCTTCCTCATTTCCTTGAATTATTATCCGTTTTCTTAATCATGTCGACTTCCTCATCATTCTCCATAACTCGCAGCTTCCGTTTGTTTGGTGTTTTTGTCTTTTCGTTGCACACTGAGATCTATTTCAATATCTACATACACAGTTATGTGATACGATGTTTAAGTCGCAGGGGCAGGGACCTATGTAAATATAATCATGCACAAAGTCATTTCTCAAATCTTAGTATTCAGATGTGCGCATGATTGACTCTCAGATTTAACCTCGTATCAATAACTCATATTAATATTTAAGTATGGTTTATATTAGCTGAGGTTACTTCAGTAGAACACATCTACGAATTGTCATGGTTTATCGTTGTTTCATGTTTATTTGAGATGGTAAGCTCAGTGTAAAATAAATTTTAAAAAAATATATTTTCTCAATGGAAAGATGATTGTTATAGTTCTTTTCTTTCCGGCTTAAGTATGTTATACCACAAGTAACGAATATACGCTAAGTGTCGGATAAGAGATATCTTACAAAATCAGATTCAGTGTTATCCCGTCATTACTAAACTTGTTAAATTTAAATGTGACTGTGGAGCTTTGGTCAATGAGGTGCATTTTTCATGCATTCAATAACATGCATTCACGTGTGCACGTGTTGAGTTCATGGCTTCATAGACATTAGCATGAATGCCTACTGCCAAATCCAAACTTACACACGATGAGAGCATCAAATAAATATTCGTGTGTTCGAAAATCCTCAGCTTCTCTTGCGTAATACACACATCCACACACCCACCCACACACACACACACACACACACACACACATACAAACATATATATATATATATATATATATATATATATATATATATATATATATATATATATATATATATATATATATACACTTGTGCCCGATATTATTCATACCCCTCGGATCTTTGAGATTTCTATAAGAATATTGCTAAAACCAGAAGATAGACAATATTAAAGGGATTTCAAACAATAAATCAAGCATAAGCATTTAATTTAAACTCAACAAATAGATAAATTATGCAAGTTTGAAGCATTATACTAAGAAAAACAATAATGGCACTAGTTCAAAATTATTCATACCTCTCTTACTAATAGTCAATAGCATGCCCTTTATTCTTAATAACTGCCTGTAACCGTTTTGGATATTTATCAACAAGGTTTTTACAATCATCAACACTGATTTTTGACCATTCTTCAATGCAGTAGTTCTCTTAATCCCTCAAATTTCTAGGTTTCCGCTTTTTAACCTCAGTTTTCAATATGTGCCAGAGGTTTTCGATAGGGTTCAGGTCAGGACTCTGGCTGGGCCATTCCAAAACATTAATGTGATTATCCTCAAACCATTTCTTGACTATTTTGGCAGTATGTTTTGGATCATTATCCTGTTGAAGGACCCAGTTTGGTCCTAAATGGAGCTTCTCCGCATCCTGTCTAATGTTTTTCTGGAGTATCTTCAAATATTGCTCCTTCTTCATGGTTCCATCTATCTTGACCAAACTACCTGGACCACTAGCCGAAAAGGAGCCCCAAAACATTAGGCTACCACCACCATGTTTCACCGTGGGTATGGTGTTCTTTGGGTTGTAAGCTTCTCCTTTCTTCCTCCAAACGTAAGAAGCATCCATATGGCCAAACAATTCAATTTTTGTTTCGTCAGTCCACAAAATACTTGAGAAAACGGACTCTGGAGAATTCACATGGGTCCTAGCAAACTTTAGACGTGCTGCAAGGTGTTTTCCGGTGTGCAATGGAGTCCTTCTTGGTCTTCTTCCTTTCAGACCATTTTCATGCAGAGTCCTTTGCAATGTTTGCCTTGATATTTTTATGCCAGAAGACTCCAGATTTTCTAAAATGTCCTTAGTAGTGGTGGTTGGATTTGCATTAACACTTCTTACAATATTCCTGGTGGCTCTAGCAGACAGTTTCCTTTTCCTTCCTCTACCAATCAAGTTGTTTGTTGTGTGGTGGCTCTGGAATTTTTTGATGATGCTCTGTACTGTTGCTGTAGGGACCTCAAATTTCTTGGAAATTGACTTGTAACCTAAACCATCCTTATGTGAATTCACAATTTTAGTCCTAAGATCATTACTAAGCTCTTTTTTCTTCCCCATTCTAATAATTTTTATTCTTTTTTTGGTTTTCAGTTGATATCATTTTAATTTCTGAAAAATGCAAAAAACGAAATGAAATTAATCAAAGGTTGTATAAAAGCATTCAAAATAAGAATCAAACAGGAAACAAACAGTCAGAAACTCGATTAATACTGAAAAAAATAAGGGGGTATGATTATTTTTGAACATTGCAGATTTTATAAATAGCTGTATATTTCTTTTATTACAAGTATCCCGAGATTTTAAAATGACGAAAATGATCAGAAGAGGTTTATTAAGAATATGTATCAATATGGACGTAAACAATAAATTCTTACAAAGTTACACCTAATAAACTCAATTTTCAAGAGGGGGTATGAATAAT
Source organism: Euprymna scolopes (assembly GCF_053919585.1). Classification (NCBI taxonomy): domain Eukaryota; kingdom Metazoa; phylum Mollusca; class Cephalopoda; order Sepiida; family Sepiolidae; genus Euprymna; species Euprymna scolopes. Next base: position 87,429,850 of record NC_136492.1, on the reverse strand, counting down.
ATCGGGCACAAGTGTATATAGGTGTGTGTATGTGTGTGTGCGTGTGTGTGACATATATGTTTTAAGCTGTCAAAACCGTTGAGGTAGTGGTTTAATACCATACCAAAACTACTACTACTTTATGTGTATATAGAGGGTGGGGCATAATCGTCTTACAAAATGTTCGAACTATTTAGTGTTGTGTGTTGTTGCATGAATCTCCTCATTCCACAAGTATATTATTACATGCAACAACATACAACGTAACATCCGCGTTAGTATCCTTGCTTCAGTCACAAACCTTGGAAATTTCAGAATTGCTGAAGCACTCCTTATCTCCAAGCAAACACCTTACCTTAATAACTGGCTGGAACTGAGCTCTCCTTCATCCTTAGACCCCTTATACAAGGGCATCCATAGTAAAAACGATATACCAATTATAAAATAAATAATATATAATATAATAAAAATAAATACAAAAAAAAAAGAAATTGACTACACCCAGTAACATACGCATAGACTACGAGCTATATAGAAAAGAAAACATCAACATGAAACATTAGGGTACGCTAAGAGATGAGATTGTAATACGAACATATAACCAGCTACAGTCAAAGAGAAAACGATATGAGATATAATATAGATAGTAAGATACATATATTAATATTCACACATAGATAAAATTTATATGAATATATATACATATTCTACATGTCATATATATAGATACCAGAATATATTTCTCTAGACATTAATGCCACCCACACATTTGTATTTGAAAATCAGATTATAGAGCATCTCATAAAAAAGTAATAATATACAAATAAAAGTAAATAAAATAAGGAAAAAAGAGGAAACAAGATAATGCAGACATGAGAATGAATGAGGGAAAATCAATATAAGACATGGTATAAAGATAGAGAGGATGCAGTTAACAAGTAATAAATACGAAGAAATAAACACAGAAAAAAGAAAATATTAATATACATAAACAAACAAAGAATATTATAACCACAACTTATTAAAACATACATGAAAATAAGCTCAATTAGCCCTCTTACACATTACTACAAATAAAAAATAAAATAAAACCATAAACAACAAAAAATATACCCATAACAAGTTAGAAAAAAAAGTGGGGAAAATAAAAGTAATAAAGTTAAACACAGTTATCTTACACCATAAGTTACCCGGGGATTTATTGCAATACTATAAAAAGAAAAATATCTTCGCTGCGTCAAATTTATGTCTAGACTATTATGCACTATCTTATGTAACTTTAAAACGCTATTATAAACGCATTTATTCCTTATAGTAAAATCCTACCTTACACCAGTACAGAAACATCGTCACAGTCGCAACCATCTATAGTGGAATAGATACCATTTTTCACTTTACCGCTCCCAGCCAACACTGGGAGGTATTTCGCTATTTGGACAGATAGGATTTCACCCTTCGTAACTGATTCATAAATTCTTTGACTTACAATAACCTTTCCCTTTTCCATTAGACAGAATAATATCTTCTCTCCAGATTAATTTCACACCTTCGGATTGGATGAGCTCTGCCCATTCCTAAATTCTGGATTACGATATTACCGTGCTAAACGGAAGCTACTTTACAAATTAGACATGACGTCGCTATGATTCTTACTTCTGCCATATGAATATTTGCGTTTATTTCTTACGTACTTTTCTTACATATGGTTTATATAAACCTGTGCAATGTATTAAGATCGCTGCTTAGTTCAATATATATTTACTTCTTCTCTCTGTCTTTCTCTCTTTCTCTCTGTCTCTCTCTCTGTCTCTCTCTCTGTATTTCACTCTCTTGCCCTCGCTTCGAAGACGAACCCCAAACATTTATTTCCGCTCGATCGCTCGCCGATCGCCGCTGAGTTCAACATGTCTATATTTCCCCACTCTATCTCTCTCCCTCTCTCACACACTCTGTTGCTTCGAAACAAGATTTCCGAAGCAACAGATTTCCGATCGATCGCTTCGTACTTTATGTATTGGATTCTTTCGCTGTACATAATCTTCACATGATAAAACTTTTAATTTCGTTTTTGTTTGCTTTTTTATCAAAATATTTCCTTTTTTTTCTTTTGTACTTTACTTACATATACATTATTTAAACCTACGCATTCTCTTACGATCCCCGCCGAGTTCAACATACATTTATTTCCCCTCCTCTCTTTCTTTCTCGTGCTCTGTCTGTCTGTCTGTCTGCCTGTCTGTCTGTCTGTCTGCCCCCCTCTCTCTCTCACTCTCTCTATCTCACACTCTCTCTCCCTCCCTCCCTCGCCGACTCACTTTCGCTTCGAAAACTAAAAAAAAGTAAACATTTGTTTTTTGGTCGCCGATCGCCACCGAGTTCAACATACATTTAATTCCTCTCTCTGTCTCTCTTTCTCTCTCTCTTTCTCTCTATATCTATCTATCTATCTATCTCTCTATCTCTCTATATGTCTCCCTTTTTTGTCGCATAAATCATATACGTAAACTTTTTAGCGAAGACCGTTTTGCTTTTGAGTGCATATCTTCGCAAATAAATATGTTTATTGAAGTTAACATCTTACATATTTTGTAAAACTGTTTGGCTATTTTCCATTTTTTGTTTCCATACCGCCATCGACGCACTTAGACTCGTGTTTGCAAGTTAGGGTTTGTATTTTACCACAATTAGCGATGTTTTGACCGATTACATCTACTACAGCTTAAACGTAAATTTCATTACATAGGGAATTTAATTCGATGGAGTATTTTACTTCAATTTCATTTCCAGACTGATTTTCACGCGCATATTCACTTGGGTAGGGGTGGGTGGGGGTAAATGTGTACATCAAGTCCACCTCAATAAGTTTTTTTAGAATGGCTACTTTTATAGGTTTTCAACTACGCTGATTAGGAAAACCTCAGTAAAATTTTCCGGGGACAAATACTTATAGAAATATACACACCGGTATTATGGATTTAATTCACTCGCTGCCAGGTTTGTACTTCTCTTTTACCCACACTGTTATTCCCTCATTTTTTTTTCTTTTTTAGCGTTTGCATGTGGGTACGTTGACAACAATAATCACGGTTAGATTTTGGTTGTTTTTCTTTACATGGGAATATTGGGGAAGCCTATTCCGAACACTGTTGATGGGGAGGTTAGTCATGTTTATTCCGAAAGCTTGTCTTTACATGGGGAGTTTTGAATGTCTATTCTAAACGCCCTTCTTAGCCTGAAAATAATCTAAGAAGTGAAAAGTCGTAATTGTGTTTTACACGTTAAAAAAGACAACATAAAAGTGGAATTTAATGTAATACTATGGGTGGAAGAGTTGACAAAGAAGGAAGATTTAAACAACAAAAGGAAACAGCTGGAACTGCTACCACTGATTTCGATCACCCTAAACAGTTCATATACAGCGGAAATCCTTAACTTCTAAAACTTTTTTCTTTAATGCCCATTATTCTTATGGACCATTTCTCATACTTTTATTTATTCATTCTGATTTACTAATTCCCTTGATTGCTTCTGTTAAAATTCAAATATTACCTACATTTTATCGCACCAAAACAACACTAATCGCCAGAGAAAGCCAGTTAATTGCATTTCGCCAGTGTCCGCAATTATTCAGGAACGGCATCGACCACCAACAATAAACTGTAGTTTACTTTTTTGCCAGGGAGGAGCAGACATTTACCGAGCAATGCCAGTTAATGGGCACTGCTAATATATATATATATATATATATATATATATATATATATATATATATATATATATATATATATATATATATATATTTATATATAAAATTGGTTAATAAATTCCAACGAAAGAAAGATGTATATTTAAATAAAGAAGTAGTCACCAACAATGTGTATTTTTTAACATTTTTTAATTATTCCGTGTCTTGGTTTTTCATTGAGAATTACGTTTTTCATTGAGAATTATGTTTGGATCATTGTAATAATGTTTTTAAGTCATTGAAATCGTTTACGCGCGTTTCAGACCCTCTGTGATGCGTCCTCGTCAGAAATTATTTAAAAAAAAATTTTGGAAAATAATTTCTGACGAGGACGCATCACAGACCGTCTGAAACGCGCGTAAACGATTTCAATGACTTAAAACATTATTACAATGATCCAAACATAATTCTCAATGAAAAACCAAGACACGGAATAATAAAATAATGTTTAAAAATACACATTGTTGGTGACTACTCCCTTATTTAAATATATATATATATATATATATATATATATATATATATATATATATAGTAAGGTGATTGATAGTTTATAATTCAAATTCAAATTAAAAATTAAAAATCTGTTTCATAAGAAGGAACACAACGAGGCCAATAAATTGCACGATCGCCTCGGAAACGTCATGGACAACAATTTTAACATATAGTTTCCTTTTCGAGCATTTATGGGCTACATTCAGCTTCCAAATAAATGCTTTGGCGATAATTACGATTTTCGAAATGTGAGCCATTAGAAGATACATCTGGCTAGCTCGAGAAATGTTGGGTTCATGTGTGGTGTCTTTTATAGAGAGACCCCACCCAGTGTTTTTTTCTGATGGGGAGATTTTGTTTCCAAGAAAACTATATGTTAAAATTGTTGTCCATAACTTGGATTTGTTGTGTTCCTTCTGTAAACCCTCACTCGAGAAGGTGGTTAAGGACTCTTATTTCTCTAGAAATCTTGGCTCGTGTTGTTTAGTCCTCTCCGTGGTTGTAACATGAAATCTGGTATGAAAGCGAATATCGAAGCAGAAGGCAGGAAGAAAGACAAACTCATGTAGTTCATCTACAGAAGCTTAATTTTCAAATAATTATGTACAAAAATATTTTTACAATTCTCATTCAATTCGTAGTAAGTTTTTCAAAGTCTCAAATCTCTTCAGAGACAGCGATAGACGGTTGGATGAGAAAGATGGAGGGGGCCCTATCCAGGGAACGGCGGGTTTATACGACCTGTTCTCACCGAATTCAACAAGCAATCTCTTTAATTTTAGAGCGCATCGACCCGATGTATGTGGGGTGGAAGTCTCCCCAGCCAATAAAATCACGCTAAACCCTAACGATCTGAGACCCAATTCAAGACTAAAAAATCCCATAATCAGTACAATATGTTCGTCTAACATCCTCGATTTCCTGTTGTTGAGTTTTCCCAAATAACAAAATATCTCAGGTCTTCCAATAAAAAAAAACAAACAAACAAACAAATATATCTATTTTGACAGTGAATTAAAATATATCTATATTTATCTTCTCTATCTTAAATCCTTGGGTTATCTGGCGTCACCCGGGAATACAAAGCTGCCTCATTGTAGTTCTAAGGCTCCTCAATGGGGGATTACGTTACACTTCTTCTGAGACAGATTTTTAATTTTTAATTTGAATTTGAATTATAAATTATCAATCACCTTACTAAATATTAAAGCAGCTCTAGAATATTTGCCTATCGAGCTTATTATATATCTGCATTACAACGTGCAATGTTCTTTTCTTGTATTTTAATTAAATTAGTGATTTTACTATCACATTAAAATACACTTTGCTCTTTAGACTACTCTACTAACCCCCTTTATATATATATATATATATATATATATATATATATATATATATATATATAGTCGAATTATATGATTCTTCACACCTATGAAGACCGAAGGATACCTCGAAAGTATGAGGTTTCGAAAGAAATATTTTCGTTTTTTATTTCGAAAGACATATTGTATTCCTACATGTCAACACGTAGCAAATAAATACAGAAAATATATAAACATATACTTTTGTATTGAATATGTACCATACATACTGATATATATGCACACACACACACATATATATATATATATATATATATATATATATATATATATATATATATATATACACCCCATACATACATACATACATACATACATATATATATATATATATTATTTAACGTTCTGTGCCTTATTCGACAGTATATATATAGGTGTCCTTCATCTCAAAATTTAAGCAATCTTCTCAAACAGTAAACACACGCAGACGGTTTTGTCGCTTAGCGACAGGCTTCTTATTTCAATATTATAGCATGCTGCATCATTCAGTTGCAACACTAAAATAAAAGTTGACGTACCCATGTGTTGTTTCTGGTTTAGTGGTCAACACCAGTAACCTTCTGATGCACAACCTTACATCAAAATATCCTTATAAACCCCACTGTGTGTATCATTGCAAAAACAAACTGTTTTTGGTAGTGCACCTTTTTTGTGCATCTTGACAGCACTATTTCTGTGGATCTTGAAATTAGATCTCATTTCGGATTGAAAAAGTTTTGGACACATTTTCTCGCCATGAGAAATATGTTTGCTCTCAGCATGGTATTAGGCTTGAAACTTAGGCCATGGCGTGCCAAACCTATTATCACAAATCTAACAAAATGAGACAGGAATACGACAAGATTATAAAACTCTGTGGACTGTCATGTCCATATTTCGTGCGTGCTTACTTCCTAACTTTTATAATCGGGCAATCTTGTCCCTTAAGAAAATAATGGCAGGATAATATTTATATATATATATATATATATATATATATATATATATATATATATATATATATGTATATATATATATAATTATTTCTTTACTATAATAATTAAATACCTTCAGGCGCTAGTGTTTCATCCTTTCGGGATTCTTCAGTGCAGGGTGTGTCACGATTAACACAAGCCGAACGATTCGAACCCCGCAAAATCTCTGGCTCGATTAGCGGAGACCGTATCCATTCGGCTACCATTAACCGCGAGAAATAGGCACTCTTTTACTCTTCTAACCCCTATATGATGAGGGGTCTGTGAACTTATCAGCCCAGCTCTGCCCAGGCACAGTCTATATGTATATATAGACTGTGCTGAGCAGAGCTGGGCTGATAAGTTAACAGACTGCTCATCAGCGCAATGCGACACAAAACAGCCTCGTGTTGTCAGATCTAACTTGTGTCAACTGCGGGCAGATGTGCAAGACTGCAGGCGGTTTGAAAGGGCATATGAATGATCACAGAAGTTAACATCAAGCACGTGCTGCTAGTGGCTGTCTTTTCTGCACCATGTGTACGCCAAAGAATGCCAGACTTTGGCCGGGCTTTCAAGCCATTTTCGTGTTTTCATGTTGCAATTTCTTAACGCTATATACAGTAATGCTAATATTCGATAACGAACTTGCTCCCATCATATATATATATATATATATATATATATATATATATATATATATATATATATATATATATATATATATATATATATATATATATAATATTTAAAAGTAGCTTCCAACCGGGCAGCGCCGCTCGGCTTTCTAGTTTTTGATAGAATGGTGGCCCAAAGTATTTATATTCAAAATCCTAGTTGAAATTATTAATAGCAATGTTTGACATGATTTTACTCAAAAGCCAAAGAAATGCAAAATTATATGAAAATCGATTCTAAATTGTGTGAAATATTTCTCTCGCTCACCTCGTACAAATATAATTCAGATTTTTTTCTTTCAATTACTTTTTTTTTATTTTTAAAAACTGCTGGAAATATTCAATATTTTAAAACGTCTTCCACGATTTATGCACTTAAACGGTGTTTTTTTTTTTAAAAAACATTTTCGTTTTAGTTGTCGATTTCATTATGTTTTAGATTTGTTTGTCATATTTCATTATTACGCCATTTCGTTCGTTCCCTTAACTTCTTTCAATTCCTATTTTTCTTTTCACTTTTATTTTCCAGTTTATCCTTTTATATCTGTATCTTTTAATTTTCATGCTTTTCGATTTCCATTTCAGTCTTTATTATTATTATTATTATTATTATTATTATTATTATTATTATTATTATTATTATTATTATTATTATTTCATCAATATGGTTATTATTATTATTTTTATTATGGTTATTATTATTATTTTTATTATTTTATCATTATCATATATTCTCTCCTTATTATTTTATATTTATTATTATTATTATTATTATTATTAATTATAATAATAATAATAATAATAATAATAATAATAATAATAATAATAATAATCAAACAACTGCATTTCGAACGCACAAACAAGTGGTACAAGCATAAACCCCCAACAGTACTCGAAAACGAGAACCACAAAATCCTATGGGACATGGACTGATAAACCCATCAAGCAAGAAGACCAGATGTAATAATTAACAAGAAAGAAAAATACTGTCAAATCATAAATTTTGCTGTTTCAACTGACCACAGAGTGAGTACGAGGGCAAAAGAGAAACAGAGCAAATACACGGAACTTGCCAGAGAGGTAAAAGGGACCCAGATTATGAAGAAAAGTAAAATAATGCCTATAATAGTAGGAGCACCAGGAACAATTCCGAAAAAAAAAACTTTGAAAAAAGAATGGGAGAAATTGGAATCAAAGGAATGGCTGCAAAGATACAACTACTAACGATAATGAAAACGGCTAAAATATTAAGGAAAACTATTGAATGCGGAGATTATACACATGAACCATATGCGTGAGCCAGACAAACTGCTGCAGAGGCAAAACATGAAGAAGCGTTACAGAGAACTGAGAACAATGAAGCTGCATATCTACAAGTTCTACATCCCATCACCCATCACCGCGCCCTCCCCTTTCATCCAAAACGTGTGATGCTAAAATAGCAAAATAGAGACATGAAGGATGGAAAGACGTGGAGAAGGCGCTGACCAGACCTCTGCTGGACACACGCGAAAGGACTACCCTTGGGGAGGCTTATTGCCACTCAATTTCCAGTGTAGACCAATGGCCCCTGCCAGAGAGAAATCAATGGTGAAAAAAATACAGCTGAACAACAACTTCTCATAATGATGTAAAAAAAAACAAACACTTGCTTCTAATTTTCCATGAATAGTAAGGTTTATAAAACTGTAATGTGAATTATTATATCAGGGCGCGATCTCATCTAACCAGAGGCAGTGAGAACCATAATGCTATCGTAGTTCGTATGTGTATATATGTTATTTTATTTAATTTTTTAACTAATTGGTTACCGTTTTTTAAAATCCGGGGCTATTTGAGAAAAAAAAATTACATAGATTTTCATATGAAATTCGGCAACAGCAGAAAACGATTTAAATGTATTGGAGAAAAAGGGCAGCTTTTATTACCCAAGAGGACGACGGAATAAGTATATTTTAACATTAGGCTTAAAGATAACTATGTTGTAATCAGTTAGGAAGCAGTCACGTGATATCTTTATTCACACACGGGATTATGTGTAGGAAATAAACTTTAAAGGTTCGGGTTGTTTTCGGCAGCTGATGTGGTGGCTGTACAGGAATGAAAATACTGATTAAAATTCAATCATGATGAGTTGAAAGAGATTAAAGATGTATAAGAAAGGGGGTGTAAGGAATGAAGATAATACCCTACAGCCTCAGTAAATTCCCAATTTGATTTTATGTTCTCTCGTATTTCAATAAATAAATTTAAGTTTATCATCTACATATCTATATACATAAAAGCGAAAATGTACGTATGTATGTATGTATGCATATATGTATGTATGTATGTATGTATGTATGTATGTATGTATGTATGTATGCTTGCACCTGCTTCGGACTGACAGTTAGCATTAAGAAAACTAAAGCCATGTACACTCCCGCTCCCAATGATCTGTATGTGGAACCTAATATATTCGTCTGTGGAAAGCGCCTTGAAGTCGTAAAAAAATTTGTCTACCTTGGGAGTGCCTTATCAAATGATGGCACTCTTAATGCGGAAATAAGACAGAGAATCAGCAAGGCATCTAATGCTTTTGGAAGGCTACAAGATAGAGTCTGGTCTGACGGTGATTTGACTCTGACAACTAAAATTTCAGTATATCAAGCATGTGTAGTACCATCCCTACTCTACGAATCTGAAACTTGGACCTTGTACCGGACACATATAGAATTGCTCGAAAGGTTCCATCAGCACTGCCTTAGACACATTCTTGGTTTAAAGTGGTATAGCTTTGCCCCTGATACATATGTCTTAAAAAAGGCCAAAACAACCAGTATTGCTACCATTGTTATTAAGAACCATTTGCGTTGGGCGGGTCATCGCATCCGCTTTGAAGACTATCGTCTCCCAAAAAAATTGTTCTATGGTGAGCTCTTTCTTGGAAACGTTTTCGTGATAGCATCAAGGAGAGTCTGGTGAGCTTTCATATTCCTGTTGACAGTTGGGAGTCCCTAGCGTATGATCGCAAGCAGTGGAGGACACTGATATACAGGGGGGCAGAACACTATGAAGCAGCCAAAATAGACCGAGAGAAGCTTAAGAGAGCATGTAGGAAATGCCAAACCTTGCCGCCCAACCATGGAGATCTCTGGATTGCAAGGTGTGTGATCGGGCTCTGTTGTCGAAGGCAGGTTTTGTTAATCACATGAAAGCCCACGAAAATACAGGTTCCGCTGCTGTTAGTCTCATACAAATCAATGAGCGTTTTCAGTGTCATGTCTGCTTGAGGGTGTGCAAGTCGCTGGCAGGGCTAAAAAGTCATATTCGGGCACATGGACTTTTAGTGACTGAGGAAGTGGCTCTCGTCTGACAAGACGTTGCAATCATCATCACGTATGTATGTGTGTATGTGTGTATGTTTGTGTGTCTGCTAAAAACTTTCGACAGACAAAACAAAAAATCACAAACTCGATATCATATTGAAGCTGCATCCTTCGCTCGAAAAATAGCGAAAAATTGGCCAAAAACGTTAATTTTTTCACCACGAAATCGACAAATAAAAACAGTCCTCTCGTGACGACGACCGGTTCTACGCATGCGTCAGATTTCGTCATGCCCTGATTTACTTTAAATAGTTGATAAACTGATTAAATTTTACGTACGTCGCGTTAGGCCAGTTGATTCGCCCGTTGGTTCATTATCTAAACGGTTTGGGTTCGAATCGTCGGGTGAGATGTCTTTTTATTCGATTTTTTTAAATTTAAATATTGAACCAGTGTTATTGTTGCCCTTTTTCAGGTAACGATCGTTTTTCTGTTTTGTTTTTTTACTTCACTTATCCACCACCGACCACCCACCCACCCAAAACACCCGGGTACACATCGTTTTTTTATTTTAATATCAAAACAAGCTTATTTAAGCCATTTTTCATGTGTTCGTCTATTTTCATCGTTCGTTTGCCCTACGTTAGTTTTTTTTTCGATGTTTTGATTACCCCCCCTCGCTTAATTTTTAACGCTGTTTTCTTTTTTTCTTCGCTTATAACAAACAAACCTGGTCATTGACGTCGTCGTCGTCATCGTCACGCTCGACGACTTCCGTGCGCGCACCTGTCAATTTAAACATCTTTCAGTAACTCATTCTAGCTGGCCGATATTATTTACAAACTTCGCCTCAGGGCTTCTGGTTCGATCCTACCCCCCACTCCGGGTTCTTTTTTATTAAACACCACACACACCTCCAAACACCCGGGAACGCCGGGTACCCCCGCTAGTATATATATAAAAGGCAAAATGTGTATGTGTGTTTTTGTGTTTGTATGCGTCTGTGCGTGTGTTTGTATGTCTCGCAAGAATTTTTGATACTCGCGACGGATCCTGACCGGATCAATATCGTTTTGAAGTTCGATATCTTTGACGAAAAATATCAAAAGATTAGACGAAAACATTAATTCCTTCACTTGCAACAGGACAGTTTTGTACAACGATGGGTCACTTTTTCGCCGACATGTATGCAGAGTCATCATACGCGCTTGCAATGTGTAGCCTTGATTTGAACTGCAATTGTGTGTCATGGTGACCTCGGGGATAAGCGGTTTGCTTTTTTTTTATTTCACCTTCTTTTCCTCCTTCGCGCTAAGTTCGAGTCTGCCTTCCTGTCTACTCCTTTTTTTCTTACTACTTTACATAATGAGATGTTTCTTTCTTTCGTTTCCAAACAAAAAAAATTATTATTTAACTGTTCACTCCAAATTTTTTTCTCACCGCTCACAGGTAGCGTCTATTTTTTCTGGTTGTATTGACTACTTACTACACAACCTCTCCAAACTCGGGCAACGCCGGGTACCCCCGGCTAGTTTTTTTTTTATAAAAAAATACAAGAAACAGAATAAATGTGAAAAATTAATAATAGCTCGACTAATACGAATCGGGATGTGTTAACACATTGTATTTAATAAGTCAAGGTAAAATTACGCTGTTGGTCGTCACACCCTTCTGTAATATTTACGTCATTATCACCACTGCTAGAATCGAAAATACGGACTCCCAGAGGCTTCCTTCGTAGGTTTATATATTAGCACACACTTACAATTGAAAATCCACATAGCCTATCAAATTCAGGAATACACTATCGTTTGGCAATTGCGTTCGTGGCTTGTAATTACCGACATCGATTTTTTTAGAAAATGGTTTCGAGTTATTTCCCCTGCGCGCTACCTGCTGTATTCTATTTTATAACCTAAAACGTCGGGTTGCGTGCTTGTGTGTGTGTCCGCTAAAAACTTATTTTGCACATCATACTTGCTTAGTTCATCTTTTCAGCGTGAATACACCTTTCAATTTCGAACCTTTGTTAACCAACTCATATTCACTTCTCAACTCAGTTCTCCCGATTGCACTCGCCTCCCATGTAATCTGACCAATTCTACACCGATTCACATTATCCCCGTATCGCTCATGTTGTCTTTATAATAATATTATTTATAATGTGTATACGCCCGTTCGTCGTGTACTATATTTCAAAGAAAGCTATATGCAGAATAGTGTAGTTCCTGTTTTTTTTTTCATGATACTATTTTCTTAGCAGACTCCTTCAAGTTTTGAACAATTGTAATATGATTTCCGTTCTATTATAATGATATCATCTTTTCAAGTATTTCCCTGTCCTTTCATGGGGGTTATGATATATGTTCGTTCACCGTGATACAACCCTCAAAGATGCTAATTATATGTGACCATAAGGAAGATATGTCTGTTACTTCTGTCGATATCGAATAAAGAGTTTCACCATAAGAAGTAATTTGCGCGGAACTCTAACGAGATGATTTGTTTCTTCGATTTTTTTTCTATTTCTCCTTGATTTTCCGGGTTAGAAGTTATTATCATTTATAATCGCTATCCCTACTCATTCATGGCGCAGTGGATAGAGACGTTGAATCTCTAGGGTTCCAGGTCAGGATTGTCTGAAGATAACGGTTTCAATCCTACCCAAAGCCAGTCAAATTCTTACTCGGTCAAAAACGTGATTAGACGACAACTATGAAAGGCAGTAATTGCCGAGCATGCAGTTAGGAGATTTGGAGTTCCTATCCCGTAGACGAAGGCCAGGTGGGTAGTTGGTCGAAACGTCGTAAAATAACAACTAACAAAGATGAGGATAATAATCCGCAAGAAATAAATTATACTCATCTCAATAATGAATTACAATTAACTAAATAATATATACTTTCTAGAATTATTTATTATATAAAATAAACTTTCTATGTGTGAGCAAATCCGAATGTGTGATTTCACACGAAGCTTCTTTGTGTGCCTGGCAGTGTTCATATATATGTTTTATATCTGTGTCCTCGATAAGTAGCGATAATCGATAACCGATAAATAAAAACCCGATGATGATATGTACAGGCGATTTTCATCAAAGTTAACACCCTAGACAGCCTAACATCACAGGTGTACAGAAGAAGTGTTATTATACTACAAGCCGAAAAGCCCCACATGAAAATGCAGCAGTAGGTTCTTTGATAAGTAAGGGGCGCGTCGAAATATACGCTTCTGCTTACAAATAATTGAACCATGATACTTGCCGTTTTCATTTAAACCTTAATTGAAGCAATGATCACCGCACGACTCTTACGGCCAGGCATATGAAATCAACAGTAGGTTCTTTTATATGATAGGGGCGCGTTCGAAATGAATGTTTCTTTTTAGAGCATAATTGAAACATGATACTTGATTTGCTTTTTATACTTTCATTCTAGCCATTATATATACAAAAGAATTTTATAAATTTGACAGTAAGTTCTCTACAATATATTGTTAACTAACTCACTGCAAGAGGCAGCTTCCTCCCGATGCACCGGGATGGGTTTATAGCTAGAGCAGACACTCAATCAAGTGGGTTGAAATGTTGGCCATTAAACCGATTCCGATGACAATAAAAATATGGAAATCTGAAACGTTCGCTGACTATCATTCAATCCCGGGCAATGCCGGGTCAGCATCATAGTAAATTAATATTAATGTTAGCACTAATTACGATTATTACGAACACTGGCGATTCATTCAACCATTTTTGACGTAGAGTTTTTACACTCATTTGAACTACGACAAGCCATGTAACACAGAAATGGTGTAATCTAAAAATTCTGGGAGATATTTACTGCTTAATGTTTCAGCACTAATCTTTGTTGTTGTTGTTGTTGTTGCTGCTCTTCTTCTTCTTTTCCTTCTTCTTCTTCGTCTTCTTCTTCTTCTTTTTCTTCTTTTCCTCCGTCTCTATTTGCTTTTCCTTTGTCTTCTTTGGTGTTTTTTTTCTTAGACGCCTCTTTATTAAAATCATCTCTCGCAAATGATTGTAACGCAATTTGCCGTGACGATTTCAACGCTTTGTTTGCAGTCACCATTGTCTTCCCGATTTGTCTATAATTCTCACAGCGCCACTATGTTTTCGTTGTCGTTCTAAACAGTTTTCTAATCGTGCTCACTTCAGTTCGACTCCCAGCTGAGAGATGAACGAAAGGCGATCATGGAGATGTCTTTTCCAGACATTTTTTTTTCTTTTTAGTGTGTGGGTGTTTTTTTTTTTTTAACTCCTTTACGAATGCGAGTTTGATGGTTGCGTGCACAAACGAGATTTGTACTAACACAGTCGTGCGCATGTGCGCAGTCGCCGATAAAACAGATGCCCGGGTCGCAAAGCTTAAAGAAATAGGTAGGATGTGACACATACGCCAACAACCACACACACATACTTGAAAAATAAAACGCATGCTCACACGTAACCTCGCTCAGATATTTTGTGTTTGAGTGCAATTGTGCATTAAAAAGTACACGTGGTAACTCAAAAGTACAACAAACAAATACACATAAAGAAACATATTTAAAACATTTCAATGTTTGCGTATGTGAGGTTTTCGAAATTATGTGGCGAATGGTGAAAAGTTCGTCTTTATTTTGATTGAAGTACTTGCTGACCCGGACCAGTCGTAGCCAAGAATATACGTTGTTAATTATTGTTGACTAATGGAGAACAGCAACGAAATATTTAATTTTTTTTGTAAAAACTGGATCATAGTTCTGTCTTTTTTACTCTCTTTTTTATTCTATCTATCTATCTATCTCTTTCCCTCTCTCTCTCTCTCTCTCTCTCTCTCTCTCTCTATATATATATATATATATATATATATATATATATATATATATATATGTGTGTGTGTGTGTGTGTGTGTAACCGATATCGATGCAATTTCTGTAACGGCCTTTTCTCTAGTGATTGCGCTCTGATGTTGGTCTGTGCAGTTCTAGGAGGTCAACCCTTCTCTTTTTTGTATTTGCTTATTGCAAATCGCCAGAGGCGCTCATACTATTGAATGCCGATGGAACTTTCTAGGCATTGTTTGTAGGTCCGAGTGCACTTCCGGGAGCCATGCATGTTTCACTTGCTTTCACTTTTTTCACCCCAAACATACGATCTGGCCAGATAAAACTCAAACGGCTTCTATATGGGATCGTGTCTAACAGGTGGTTGCATGAGGTGATAAGCGAGATGCCTATCCTCATTCGATTAAAGTTTTTGCGGGTTAGTACACTAAGAAACACGGACACATTTCCCATGTCTAACAAATTAAGAGATGGAACTCTTAGAGTGAAAGACCGGGCGTATATGTCATCTATCAGACCACCTTATATCAAAGTACTTGTAAATCAGACGCAGGGATGCCACAGTGTCAGTAGCTCAGTTAATAGTACACGGTATACTAGATCTGAATTTTTTCTAATCGTTTCCAAAGGGAAGAGGCTATTGGGTGATGCATCAGCTAAAATATGGCGGCAGTACGTGTTCGAAAAATGCACGGCGGAATTGTGACTTTGCAAATACGTTCTGGTATTAGCAATTGTTGTTTGTGTTTATCTCGCTTATCCTTAGTATGGATATTTATGTAATAATACATTTCTAAACACTCAGCGTTTTCTAGAGGATTTCCATTGTCTTTAATAGTTAAAAACAGAATGCTTTACAGGCTAAATAAGAAACGAAAGACTAAATGACTTGAAACAAGGGCCAGATATTATTTTCAATATTTAAAAATCTGGAATTTAAGAAATCTAGAGCAAAGCATAATTTGTAAAATAAAATATTTACTTGTTTATATTCAAATTGTTGGAGACATGACACCCGGTCATATATAAAATTAGTTATTGTTTTTATTAAAATCTTCTCTTGTGGCATGTCAAATCCACTAATTATTTTCGAATGAAAAAAAGTGCAAGAGTAAAATACAGATTATCTTCCTGAATAATGTGTTGTACGACCGAATACCTGATTATAAATAAACTAGTATTTATTTTTATAACAATTCTAGCTTTTAATGGCTTTATAAAATTGCAGACTTTAATTCCAATTAAAACAAATCTAACATAGAGAAAATCATCTTTAATATTTCATTTAGTCCACATTCTGTTTTTTGATAGATTTGTGAATGTGTTAATATCACAGTGTGAAAAATCCCTGCCAGATTTCTCCTCGTAGCACCAAAATTGCGATATCACTGGATTCAGGGCCTTGACTAAAAAGTCTCGTACCAGCGTGAAACTTCTACGTATGCATTCTGACATAAAAATATTGTACCTAAACAAACCAATTCAATCTGGATTCCTCTCCAATCGACATACAGGAAACAGCTTAATTTATGACACAGCTCCCCACTAAAATACAAAGGTCATTGAAATACAACACTGTACTTATTTGAAAAAAATGCCGGCATACTAAGGATTACCATAGCTATCAGAGTGTCTATATTAAAAGTATATTCTTCCGGATTTTTGCTCCATATTTTGATTTATTAGAAATATACTAAAAGAATCGTGTTTGTATACACAAAATTCCATAAAAATGTGATGTTCCCTATATCACTTTTGTTTTAGGAATGAGGTTCCTATTGTGTGAAGTCACACCTATGTAATATATATATATATATATATATATATATATATATATATATATATATATATATACATACACACATACACACACACGCACATATATATATATATATATATATGACGTGAATTACACAAATACATATACACGTATACTGACAGGCTGCCCAGCATTGCTCAGTTGAAGAATACTCATAAATATTATATTTAAACCCATACAGAAACTGAGACGCGTGCATGCAAGTATTATGTTCTTTTCTAAATAATTAAGATCTTTAAATTAAAAAGAAAATACTTGAACTGAGTTCGAAATTAAAACCTAAAGACAATGAATCAAGTAAGATAATCATTGGCAGCTTGACAGATCCGATCAAAGGTGAAAACTGATAATTTTTTTTTTAACATGTGTGAATCTTAAATGTCATGTTAGAAGATTTTAAGTCTACAGATGGAAAATTCGTTAAATATAGGTTGATAATTATTCTCACACAAAAATGCATTCTTACGGTTATATATATATATATATATATATATATATATATATATATATATATATATACCGAGCACATTGTCAGAATCGAAGAAAACCGAATCTAAAGGAGACTGGAAAATGGAACTCGCAAGATAGGAGGTCAGAAGCTTAGGTAGAAAGATCTAACAAAGCGGCTCCTGAAGGTGATGAACAGCAAGTCTGGGGTTGGGAGGAACAAGCAAAAGAAAGGAGTAGCTGTAGGAACAGTCTCAACAAAAGGGAATGAAGAAATAGAAAGAACAATTGGAGCTGGGACACTATCGATGACACAACCCGGCACCCGCATATGCGGTGTCTGTTACCGGACGTTTGATACAGAAAGGACTACGCCAACACCTATGATAAAGCGCCGAAGTTCCCACTAGTAAGTGTCAAGACTGGCGGCCTTCATGATGATGATCACGATGAAATGTATATTTTATAAATTACTATATATATATATATATATATATATATATATATATATATATATATATATATATATATAGTAATTTATAAAATATATATGGCGATTAAGCTACAATGAATATTCGGCGTTTCATCCACTCTAGGATTCGTCAGGCTTATGCGCGAATTATGTGGTTGTTTATCGTTTTTATATTGTCCTCTTCTGTTGAGAATTTTAGTTAGCCAATCAGCTTTCTAGTATCCATCGCGCTCCTTCCTATCAGCCAATGGGCACGCATTTTATCGAACAAAGGATCTGTTTTAAAACTAGTTTAGTGGTTTAAGGCAGACGTTTATTTTCTTTTTTTTTCTTTTTTTTATATATATGAATATACATATGTGTACATACATATATGCACACACATATACATATATATATATATACATATATGTGTGATCGTTTATGTATATTCATGTTTATTTAATTTATTTATTTGTTTATTTTCTATTGTTTTTGTTAGTTTTAAAACTATTATATATATATATATATATACTTCTGTAATAGTAAACAAAACACCAATTTGATATGTAATTCAGATATATTAAAGCGGATGGTGTTATAAGTAAATTATATCGTCATGTACGCACAGGTTACCAATTAGCAAAAATAAGCCCATAAGGAAAAAAAAAAGGACATAAGGAAAATCGACAGGACTTCATGCAAATACAAAGTGAATGAAAATTATTTCAAAATTGACTATCGGTTTCTTATTATATCTTAACCAGAAATTAATCGGATATTAGACTTTTTTTCGGTTAAGTATACGAATTACAAATTTAATATTAACATAAAAAATTGATTGTTGTACGTAAATGAAACAGGTCAGTAAAGTTTTAAAATGTTCTACGACATTAAAATAACTGATTGTTAAGATAAATTAGAACTTATATCTTGGTATATAGTTACATCGTAAATCATTTCTATATGATATGTTGTTATAGGTAACAAGCAAACATCGTCTTAAAAAAACATTGGCATACACAAAGGTGAAATATAACTGCAAAACTAATTTTCCAAACATGCTTGCCAAAGGATACAGAAAAACTCATCAGAAAGAACCCCAAACTATATATATATATATATATATATATATATATATATATATATATATATATATATATATATATATATATATATATATATATATAACGGAATTAATTTGCCAGGTCGTAATTATTAAATACGCATAAATATTATGTGTTAATTCATTCAGAATCTGTGATATGTTCATGCGAGTATTATTATTATGTCAAGAATGAGAGTTCACATGGAAACGTTGTTTTAATTTGAATAAAATAAAATACGCATCAAGTGATTCTTGAGGTTATTCTCGTGTTGCCTATGAACAGTTCCAACATTTCAAAATACAACCGCCAAATACAACGCGCGGCTCTTTACAAACAGACTTCTGTCTTCAATTTTACAACATGGCAAGGAAGAAAAAGAAAAGGAAAAAGAAACAAAACAACACACTGGAGACGGAGTATACCTCTGAAATATATTTCGATGAATTTCAAACAAGTAAAATATTTGTTTATTTCCGTTATATTACGTTGTGATTTAGCTTTCAAGCGCTCATGGTGCGTATTTTTTAAATTTTTATTAGTTTTTTAAACAGTTCACTTCTTGTCAGAAAAAAATAAGAAAAAATTATCGTGCTGAGATCGAAAATAAGCATATAGAAAGAAAGTGAATCGTGTACTATACCAATTAGGCCGTCTTGGCATGATCTTTAAAATGTGTTTTCAAACCTACATTCGTTGAATAGTTAGCAAACAGATAAAAATCCAACGACCTCTTCGTGCAAATTTTGCAATTTTGACGCATTTAGCAGCCTGTCTGCTCGAGTAAAATCCGATTACAAATATTTCCACATGTCTGAATATCCTATATACAAAATTTTTAGTCTGTAGATAAAACAGTTAGTATATATGTTGAGAAGTGTCCTCACATACGCTAACTTATATATCTATATCTATCTATCTATATATATATATATATATATATATATATATTATTATTATTATTATTATTATTATTATTATTATTATTATTATTGGCTCACAAAGAGCTTACCCACTGGTTATTAAATATCTCATGAATACAGCCTGTGGTGTTCACTGAAAGCTGAGTGACAAACAGTGTCTTGATGTAGCGCTTCATGTTTTGTTTCTGAAGCAGATTTTCTGGTCTGCGCTTGTGGTTCATATGGGTTTTTCCACATTTCTCCACATTCAAGCGTTGTGCTTAATATTTCAGCTGTTTTCATTATAATTGTTTGATGCAGTATTAATATCATTATTAAAAAGCGCCTGGTGTATCTATTTAATTATCCTCTTTTAGATTTTTCCATTTTTTTAAAAATGTGTGTCTATTCATAGTTTTTTAAAAGCACGTATAAATACCAATTGTCATGTGCAAAATCATGGTCACGTGTTGAGGTGCGCCTAAATAAATATATATATTTTTTTTTTTTTAGATCAACAGACGCAACCGCCTAATGAGAACCGAAAAGATTCAGTTGAAAGTATTCGGGAATGATGGAACAAAAAGAAACATACGGATACTATTTAAAAAAATTCGGCAAAAGTACAAAAATACAATATTAAAATCTAAAGAAACTAAAAAAAAAAAAAGAGAACATTAACCATATAGAGATATTCCGCGCTGTTTTATAATAATAATAATAATAATAATAATAATAATAATAATAATAATAATAATAATATATAAATATATTTATATATTATTATTATTATTATTATTATTATTATTATTATTATTATTGTTGTTATTATTATTATTACTTTTTTTCCAGACATGATGGTGTCTGTGTTTAATAGGATCCTATAATAGGATAAATTTATACGCAAATTTGCGGTATGACTTCTGCCGTAAAGTCGGAGAAATACCCACACATACGCGCGCACACACACGAGCCATACAAATGTATATGTACATATATATCTATAATATAAAGCTAAATGTATGTGTGTGTATGTGTGCGTGTGTCTGGTCACGAATAATCTCCTATATGGTTGACTATTTTATAAAACTGATTACATATAATGATGTAAGATTATCGAGACACAGGAATGGGTATGTTTGATTTGGCAGAACGGTGATTCATTATAATTGTGGGGTCTGCGTTCGCCCCTGGTCCAAAAATATGGAAAGAAAAAATTAAAAAATTAAAAAAAAACGTTTACATACTTTGATAAGTATGTTTTAACTTAAATAGGGATGGTATAATAAAATTGTGGGATCTACGTTCACGCCTGGCCTCCATAGAATGAAAATAGGCACAGACTTTAATAACGACTTTTCATATCAATCTGCGTAAGTATACTTTGATAATTATGTTTCAGTTTGAAGAAATATGGTATAATAAAATGATGGGGTGTTCGTTCGCACCTGACCTCCATAGAATGGAAATATATCACAAAGCTTAACGAGGTTTTTTAATATAGATCCACAGAATATTGTGATAAGTGTTTCAGTGCGAACACGTATGGTATAACGAATTTTGGGTTTTTTTTACTTTCATCATATTTTTCGTTGATTTTGATACCCCCAAATTCAAAGCTATTTCTTTACAACCCTTCGTTTTCATAACCTATCATACTTTCATAAATCACAGTCCATTTTCCGTAAGCTGTTTTTTTAACCCAGTCAACGACAGGTACTTTTGCTAGTATATATATATATATATATATATATATATATATATATATATATATATATATATATATATAAATATATATATATATATATGAAAAAATGATTACTAAAACATGTTAAAAGACATCTTGAAAAAGGAGTAAAAAACATATTTAATTTAAAAAAAAGAAACACAAGATAAGTGGATAGTCCTTAATCCGCGGAGTTTCGAAGAAATACTCTCCTTCTAATCAGAGGGCAGGAATTAGCAAAATGCAGGATCGGATTTTGCATATAAAAGTATTTAATGAAACTACAAGTAAGTCACAGATCATACTTGGTTAAAAAATGGGTGAGGTAAGGGGAACAGGAGGCAAAAGAAAAATGATAAAAAGCTTTCACATGAATGGACAGTCCGGTGAAGGGTAAAAATCCAAAAATGGTAAAATCCAAAACGGTCGAATTTAAAATTTTAATCCAATGGGTAAATTCCAAATGGTCCAATATAATCCAAAAGGCAGAGTTCCTAGGAAAAAAGCGCAAATGGAAGGAATTCCAAATCATTAAAAGAAAAGTACTGGAGAGAATATTTAAAAACACGTCTGTCAAGGCTGGAAGAATAAATAAATAAATATATATATATATATATATATATATATATATATATATATATATATATATATATATATATATATATATATATACTGCTATATATAAACTGCTATATATCTTTCTGTCACTCGGTCTATCTTTCTGTCTGTGTATTTTCAAACTCTATCTCCTCCGAAAATGGTATTTACGGGATCAAAAATGGGTAAAAATTGAAAAAAAATCGTTAGACATTTTGTACATTGATCTTAGTTTATTTTTAATTTTTAATTTTTAATCAATGTGTGTCATGCTGTAAAAGCTGATAACGTCGCCAGCTTTGAATGCTTCGGTTTCGATTCAAGCTGATGTCTAAATATTTTATTTTTTTACTTTGGAAATCACGACTCTATAATATTACTAGCATTACTATATATATATATATATATATATATATATATATATATATATATATATATATATATATATATATATATGTTCGCATGGCCCATAAGTCACTTCACATTTTAAAAATTCAATAACTTTTTTCTATTAATATATTTTCATTTCTCTTTTCAGAATTTTTAAATAGAATTTTTGGAAATATTTAGTAGAGATAAGTTTACAACAGAACAACGAGTGAGGATAATTGAATTTCACTTTAAAAATTGACGGTCAATTATTGCAATGCAAAGATCTTATATGCGCCATTTCAATGTTAAATATCCTCTTAAAAGATATGCTATTGAATTTGTTCAACCTCAGTTAGTAAACATGTCAGTGTATTGGTGGCAAACAAAATGGAACAACTGCACATACAGCTAGAGCAACAATGCAGTTGTTAACTATAATGTTTTAGGATCGAAAAATCTCTTGAAATTTCGATTTTGAATGGCCTCCACGTTCATCTAATTGACAGAACTAGACTTTTATCTTTGGGGGTATCTTAAAGACAAAGTGTATGCAAATAAGCCTCGAAGCATCCAAAAACTTAAGACAAACATACGCAGGAAATTATTTCCTTACAAATTTCGATGTTAAGACCTGTCATAAAGGATTGCTTAGAAAGTGCTCGACTTTGCAAAGCCGAGAATGGAGGCTACTTAAGAGACATTGTCCGTCATAATAAACTGAGAACAAATTTTCACACTATAACCTCTGTAATAAAAAAAGAATTAATTAAATACAGTCATTTAAAAAAAAGTTATTTGATTTTCAAACTGTAAAGTGACTTATGGGCGACCCTATATCTATTGCCAGACATGTGCGTGCCTGTGTTTAATAGAGTACTATAACTGGGTGAATTCAAATGCTTATTGCGGTATGAATTTTGCCATAAAGTCGGAGAAACACACACACGCAAAAACACACACACACACAAACACACACACGCAAAACTACACCCCCCCCCACACACACACGTATATCTGCTCTGGAACTGTAATTAAGTTTGTCGTTTATCATTGCCATCATATTTCATGCTAGACGGGCCATTTTTCTCTAGCACTACACAATGTTTGTTTATATACAAAAACCACGTATTTCTTTTACTTTTTTGCTGCAATGTTGAAACTTGAACTTTTATTCCATTACCTAATATAATTCTGCTACAATTCTTAGAAATGTTCGCGACTACTATTAGATTTTATACTTACTGATTCTTATCTTGTTACGAACGAAACGATAATTTATATAAAACATCTATCTTTTGATATATATATATATATATATATATATATATATAGAGAGAGAGAGAGAGAGAGACAGACAGACAGACAGACACACACACAGACAGACAGACAGCCATCAGACAGACAGATAGAGAGATTTATATAAATACTAGATATATAAACAGGCAGATAGATTTATATAAATATTAGACTACCCGTGACCCGTGGGGTCAGTATTTTATATTAGCTTTGAAAGTCATGTATGAGCGTGACATTTGTGACGTAAAGAAAATAGTTTGTTTTGTTTTTTTTTACATAACAGAAGCCTTTCTATGAAAGTATATTAAAATGAAAAATTACGGACGGATCACGCAAACGTGAAAAAAAACCCTCCCTATTCGTATAAAGTTACCTATTTTCCAAATAATGGCTCAAAAATCTGAAATTAAACATGATTTTCCTACGAATCGAACGCTGACGAACGTCATTTAGCAGCAAAAACGCACATGAACCTACCGATGAGAAATATAAGAATTAAAAACTCATATTGGACTCCTTCAACCAACTTATAGAAACTTAAAATCGATAAAAAATAATTAATAAAACCTGAAGCAAAATAAAACCTATACAAATAAAATGAAATAAAACTAATATTGAAAACGGATATTTAAAAATTAATATTGAAACAGATTAGGAAATGTGTCAACAAATTCACACAAATCTTTTGTATCTAGAAATGTAAAAAAAGAAGGAAGTAGGAAGTTAAAGGGACGCATAAAGAATAGTAGTAGTAGGATTAGTAGTAGTAGTAGTAGTAGTAGTCTTGGCTTTACTAAAACTGTTCTTATGTTTGTCAACGGGTTAAAGTTGTTTAGTTGTAAGAAAATAGCGACAGTATAGTTGTAATAAAGAATAGTTGCAAAACACCCCCACTCTTCCCATGTTAAATAATAATTTCGAAATAATAACGTTAATATTTCAGTGCGCAGGTCAAAAACTGCAAAAGGAGCGATTTGTGTTTATTTGTGTACGTTGTTAAGGGTTAATGTTTATGCGCGCATGCGAAACCGGATGTCGTAAACTGGAAAGCGGGTTACATCACTCGTTACAAGGTCATTTGAGTTTTATAATTATAAAGATATATACATATAAACTGAGAAATATATATATATATATATATATATATATATATATTATAAAGAAGATTGGGGTAACAACTGTAAAAATAAAAATAAGGAATGCATTAAAAAGAAGACATTAACATAAACCTATCGCAGACTTAGCACCCACATAATCCGACTTCTAAAAAGTTTATAATTACAAAATTGAATTCATTTATATAAGGATTAAAAGAACTTTAACTAAAAGTGTTGATTAGAAAGAGACTTAGCACTTGCATGGTATAATTTCTCAAAAGTCTTCAATTTTAAAAGAGAAATAAAGATGAAAAAAGAAAACCCTAACAAACAAAAAAATAAAATTGAAAATTGGGATCAACCGATTTGATTTACAAATGGACGATTCATGGAGTTCGGTGACGATAAAAATAAGGAAATGTGAAACATTCAATTCCGGGCAATGTCGCTTGTCTCTGCTAGTCAGGAGTAGATGTAACATTTGATACGGATTATGCACGTATTTCATAGCATACAGAAAAACATTTGATTTTTTAATAGAGAAGAAATGCGCCTTCCGCCATCCAAATCGGAATTAATTCAGGCGTACGTAAAAAAATAAACAAATAAAATAAATAAATAAACTAATCTCACTAAAGGCGACATTCATCGATGCATATTAACATATTCTGGCGATTCCTGCATGTTTTGAAATGTAATATTTTATAGGTATTTCGCGGTTGTTCTCTTCATCGCAATTCTCTGGCAAAACAAATGTGTTCTGCAAAAAACATGCTTAATAGCTTTTCGAGGCGCGACGTGTTTACTCACGATTATGAGCCGATATTTTTACCCCATGCTTACAAAGAAAACAATTTCTGGCATACGAAACATGATTTTAGTTGTTGGTCCCTGATAAGTTGTACTCAAACTCGAGAAAAACTTGAAAAGAAACGAAATGTAAAATAAATTATAACTGTAAAGTCAGACGTGAACCTATATTCGATTATATAGGAAAAATTGCACACACACATATATGCATGTATATGTATATATATATATATATATATATATATATATATATATATATATATATATATATATATATAAGTCATTTGTGTGTGTGAGTTCTCTCCGAATAGGTTTCGAAACAATTGAACTCATCTTTTCAAAATATCACACAGAAGTAATTTATGTCTGGCAGAGTTCTTAGATATGTTTTGTAATGAAATTCGTCGAAAATCGAAAAAAATCTTATCTTAAAAATAGCTTATTTCTCTTATAGATAAAAAGGATACTTTTACAGAGGAATATCTTACGTTACACCGGCCCAAGTAGATTATAAAATCTGAGCAAATCCTTTCTTCTTAAAAAAATACAGAATTATTGACATCTAAGGATATGGCTCAGTTTTAGCGTATTCGACTACATTTCGAATGATCTTCTGTTCAAAACAAAGTATAGTTTACCATATTATTTTATTTTATATTAAGGAGTTAAATTTACGATAAAATATGTACTATTTAAAATCGCTGCCAATCATTTCTAGGTGTTCATATCTTAAAGCTAACTATTTATAAGAAGTGACTTGTCCAGGGCATTCATTGTCACGTAAAAATATCAAGTTACATGTATTGTAATCAAACTCAGAGAAATTTTATGAACGACATTATCATTAGTATGGCTTCATTTTTATGTGAAATAGTCCACCGGCCAAATAAATATAATATATAAATATATATAATATTCCATAGAGGATTTATTTTATGATAATGCATACGCAATATGCGTGAATTTAAATATCATGGTTAAGTGTATTGTACGACCCAAGGTTTCAGATAACATCTATCTATCTAATCTATCTATCTATCTATCTATCTATCTATCTATCTATCTATCTATCTATCAATCTATCTATCTATCTTTCTCTCTTTATATATATATATATATATATATATATATTTCTAGCTATGTACATATATATATATACATATATATATACATATATAAAAGCATATATATATACGTGTGTCTGGGGGTGTTAATCATTTACTTGAAACGTACTCGGTTAGTATATATTGTAAAAAATCATTTCTCATAAGTATACTTTTTCATAATGAGAAAAATGTATATACATTTTGAAAATGACTGCCTTTTCATTTGGGTTCCACAGCATATAAACTGTGTCAATTGCTGTATTGCAGATAAGTAAAATACCAATATTTCACTAAATATACGTCATAAAAAAGTTAAAATTGTATCATCAAATTACTTAATTATTTCCCAAAATTTACTTCAAATCCATTCAAAAAGTTATAACATGTTGTTCTTTATCAAGGAATTTCTACTGCCCATCACTTTATTGTAGGTCTCTTGAAAGGTTGTCCTAGGGCAAACTTACAATGCCTAGTCATGAAAACTTTTTATTTTATTTTTCTGTCAAAGAAAAATAAACAATAGCACATCCTCGGTTCTTAAGCCTCAAATAAATGAATGTTCATCGCCACCATTATTTAAATTACCTTAAACAACTTTTTGTCCACAGTAGAATTCAATTGTTTAATCTGAAAAGAAGTTATGGCGCTGACGAACTATTTTCCTCCTGAAGAAAATTGCTCTCTTTCCTCATAAAACCCTCTTTTTTATATTGACTAGAGATATTCAATCAAGTTAAGGTCTGGTGAACACAAGATCATAATAGTTTCTTCAAAGAAGCCGATAGATTCACGAAAAGCTGCAGTCGTCCTAGTAGAATGAGATGGTGCGTTTTCATGCAGAAAAACTATCTGGTATCTTCCCCCTCTGGCACTCAAATAAATCAAACCAATTTAGATCTAATGATTCCCGCCCAAGACCTGATGACTTTAATTCCTTGTTGGCGATGAATTCTGTAAGGGTTAGAAATATTTTTTTTACATAGACATCACCACATTATCAAGGCCAAGAGGCCACTCAAGGATAAGGGTTAAAGAGTGTACAGTAGAAATTGGACAATATAGTAATCATTAGTAATGAAAATTTGGTGAATTTGATAACTTATATGGAACGGTTCATCAAGAACTTATTTACGTTAGACTTGAAGACAACCATATTGTACGTACCTGGCTCTTATATAGATAGAGAATAGCATCAGCAGTGTTTGTTTGGGTTCAAAAATTTAGCCCATCCATCCGGACCATTAAGAATAGCACGGGGTTCATTCGTAAATAGGACACGTTCGAAATCCATTTTCATATAATTCTGTGCTCAAGCCGTTCATTTTCGCTACGTTGTTTGCTCAATAGAGGCCTTGGAAGAGGTTCGCTGTTCGTTGGCATCTCATTCAACACATTGCATCGGGCCTGTCTAGAACTTTCTATAGGCGTGCATTTTAAGAAAGAAGCTTTGCTCATGGAATCTACGTTTGGTTTAGGCACAGATAAATAGTGGGGGAAAATAGTGTTTTCTGCTACACGGGTGTTTCTTGTGAAAGTTTGGCGAGGGAGGAACCATAGATTGGAGCTCAATCGAGCTCTATCAAGGCACGATAAGTTTTTCCTAGCTACTACTGCCCAAATTTGGCAACAGTACTCCATCCCTGGACGTACCTGGCTCTTATATAGATAGAGTACTGCATCAGCTGTGGGATATCTACTGGATCGTAAGAAAGATCCCACCATTTTTCCAGCGGCCTTGGCAACGGATTTAATGTATGTGTTCCATTTATGATCAAAAATAAAAGTCAAACCCAGAAGCTTGTAAAAACATGAGGCCTCCCTTAGATGAGAGCGATTAATTTCGATTTCTACCAGATGGGGATCAGAGCGTATATGATGTAAAGATAAAAGTTTGGTTTTAGATGCATTAAAATAACAAGCCACTTATTTCCCTATTGAGCCACTTTCTCAATATCAGAGGAGAGAGAATCAGAGAGAACTTAGTCGTTTACGGTCTTACATGTGCTACCATCGATATTAGTGTCATCAGCATAAATATCTACGAATGATGTAACGATGTGATTTGGAAGATCATTTATGTAAATCAAGAAGAGATTTGGGCCCAGCAGTGACCCCCTGATGGATTCCAGCATTAATATTGAGAGTTCTGATTTCTGCCCATTAACCACTACACTTATGAACCTATCTGGGAGCAATGATTTAATAATTGAGAAGACATTTTCAGCTATACCGAGCTTCAGATCTTGTGATGTAAACCTTTATGCCATACTCTATCAAAGCCTTTGATATGCCAAGAGCAATTGCCCTAGAAAGGTAACTTCCCTCGAGAGATTCTCTAATCCTATGAGATATAACTGTAAGCACATCTGTTGTAGATCTAGCGGAAGTGAAATTATATTGCGTGTCACTAATAAGGTTATTTTTTTACTGCTATGGCTTATTACTTCTCTATTTAACACAAATTCCAGCAACTTACTCATGAGGCACAGGATACTTATAAGCCTGTACTGAGAGGGAGATGAGCGATCACCCTGAATTCTTAAATACAGTGCATACTGGTGATATTTCCCAGGGCGATGGAAAGCAATTCTCCTTAAGATAACGATTAAACATTTTTGTTAAGTATGGGCGCTAGTTCTGATTGAAATCTTGAGTACTATAATTGGAATATCGTAAGAGCCGATTGCTTTACTGGAATCAAGGGTTTTGATTAGCTTGAAAACACACGTACGGATATATGTATATCAAATAGCGTGTTTTCTGATACAGGGGAAATATTGGAGGCTTGTGGCCTTGGTCTCAAAGGGTAGAATTAACTGCGAAGTTCTTGGAAAAGAATTTGGTTTTGTCTGATGCTGACGAGATGACCTCAGGTCCATTGATGATGGTTGGGATAGAGCACACGCTTCTGTTCAGGATTCTGTTTGCTATTTGCCAAAATTGGTTGGAACCAAACCGCTGATCAGCTACTTTGGACTTAACAGACTGAGCATAGAACCCTCTTGCGTTCTTCATTACTTTTTTACAGTGATTGCTGCCAGTCCTGAAAGCGTCTTTAGTCTCAGTACATCTATTACGTTGGAGGAAATGGAAAAGGTGATTTCTGTGTGCAATGGCAGCAGCACATTCTGGAGAGAACCACTGTTGATTGTTAGGTTTTTACTGGAATCTTTTCGAGTGAATGAAACGGCCTAGACCTACAATTAAGCATTCCGTCAAATTTGATACTATAGAGCACACATCCTATTTAAACAGGGAACGCAGAGGTAGATCTAATATAAATGTACGGAAACTATCCAAGTCCGCCATAGCGTATCGATATACTGTACGATGGAGAAGCACATCTGGGGACATATTACATTTGATTTGTATCTTAAGGATACAAGAGAGTAGTCGGAAGTTCCACGTGGAGACAGAACGGAAGCTGAACACAGTTCGGGGCATGTTGTAAGAAAAAGGTCTAGGAGACTTGCATAATGGCTGTCAGTATCGGGCACACAGGTGGGTTCGTGAACAATCTGAGTGAAGGCATAATCAATAGAGAAATCATGACAGAACCTCCCGTCATCATCGGTCTTGTTTGAGTGACTTAATCATTCCACATTGTTAACATTAAAGTCTCAACAGACATGCATATTAGTTGAGGGATAAGCAGATAGGACGGGGTCAATTTTCTCATATATGCTTTTAAAGATAGTATCTCCGCTCTTGTGCGGGTGATCAAGAGCAAATATAAATGCAGTAGTCTGAGAAAGTGCAACCCGGAAGCAGATACTGGGTAAGTTAGTATTTTCTCTGGAGATGTTCCTACCACATGGAAAGCTATCTTTTATATAGACACATAATCCATGCCCATGGCGATCTTGGGAGTCGGATTTAGAGGTAAAGTTAGAGTATCCTTTAATTACGAACTCATCTAAGGAAATAGGCTGTCCAATGTCAGTTTTACTTAGAAATAATAAGTCTGGTTTAGTCTCCTGTAATTTGGGTTTCAACCTCTGGAAGGTTAGAACCTAGACACCTGGTGTTAGAGAAGGAGACATGGCAGTGGGGGGGGTCTACGTTAGAAGTTGGAGATCCGGGTTTAATCGGATATTTCTTCTTGATATATATATATATATATATATATATATATATATATAATAGAAGAAAGACAAACGTCTATATTGCAACGTTTGTGATGTGTATCATCTTACAATTTATGGCTTTAATCTAGTTGACATTTACGATTCTTGACTGTATCTGTTTCGTATCACAAAATCAATCACTTTATTATTATATCAATCAGTGAATCTATTTTGCCCTTTCCTCCTCAGAAAAAATAGCAGCATTCAATCCATCAAAAGTATCGAAAGTGCGTTTTCACATGATTAAATATCTGAAAATTAGAAGAAAATCTGTAAATACCTTATAATATGTTTACATTACGCCATTTTGTCTTTAGAATAAAAATCACTAAAACCTCATGTATCCGTACTAAAAATTCTATTAATTAAGGTATATTCTACCAAAAATTTTCTACTTATTAATCATTAAATTTATTATTTATAAATTAATATATCCATATTTACCCAAATAACATCAGTAATTATAATCTGTTAGACATGTTCGCATATACGAATCTATATATATATATATATATATATATATATATATATATATATATATATATATATATATATATATGTACATATATATAAATATTTATATACATATAAATATATATATATATAAATACATATATATATGTATATATATATTACACTAAATACACTAAATGCGTTAAAGTAGTAACTAACGTACTAGAAAGTTTTATTATGTCTATATCAAATAACTAAAAATTATTACAGTCTACGTTTGATGCATACATTTATAATATAATTGAATTCGTAAATAAAACGGTTGAACGTATAAACATTTTGAAACACCATAAAATTCTAATCCTCTTCTTAAAAATTCAGAAATACTTAAGGAACATAAAATACTTCAAGATAAGTTTGTAAACGTTTCCATTGATAAAGCAAATAATGTTGCTTTTATATACAAGTAGGTGAAGTTTCAAATACCAAAACCAAAGTAATATTAATTTAGATAGCATTATTCTGAATCATAGTATCATTAGTGAAAAAGTAGGATTTTAGTTGGAAGAAAAACAAATTACTTCCATGTATGTACTGAATAGCTAAAATACACAAAAATCAAGTTAGCACTAGATTTATTGACGCTTCAAAGACCTGCATTACCAAACCCTTGAACAAATTATTTCTAATGTGTTTAAATTAATTATACCGAAAATAAATAATTTCCATTAGAGAAAAACATTCTATAGTAATATAAATCTATTTTGGGTGGTAAATAATTCACAATCAGTAAAAGAAAAATTAGTTAAAATAAATTCTAGGTTAAAAGCAAAATCTATAGAGACTTATGATATTAGTACGTTGTATACTAAAATTCCAGGTGAAAAAACTTATAAAAGAATTATATGATATTGCAGATCTAGCTTTTGCAGGTGATAAAAGTAAATATATAGACACTTCAATCTCTAGAGCTTTCTGGTGTAAAAATGAAAATTGCAAAACTAGTGTTTCCAAAGGTTTGTAAAAATACTTATGGGTCAACCTATTAAAGAAATTTATTTTCAAATAGGAAATAAGATATTACTCAAAACTATAGGCATCTCACTGCGATTAGATCCTGCACGATTTGGGGCAAATCTGTATTTACATTGAGTAAGTATTTCAACAGCCAGAAAACACCGCAGCTCACAAGAGCTATGAACGCCAACAAACCGGTAGCCCAACACTCTAGTTTCCCCCTCATTAGTTAAACACATTCGAACTCAAGATTCGAAACCCGAGCCTCTTGCATGCAGAGCAAACGAGCCACGCAAACTGAGCAAACGAACCACCCACAAGGAAATCTTATTAAGTATCATAGATCAGGTAAACCGCAACAAAATCTGACAGTGGAATGAACCTACTTTCGTCTCGAACAAGGGATGTGATCATCGCAATCAACCTTAACTTAATCTGAAGTCGACGTCTCACTAGTAGGAATTTTATACTCACAAGGAATGTCATCACAACTATTCAAACGAGCAATAAGTATCATCAAAGTGTGTGTAAGAATACATATTTCCACATCCAGACAGCATTTAAGCTAACAAGAGCCATGAAAGCCAACAATCCGAGAGTCCAAGTACCTGTCATGTATTTATATTTTATGGAAGCATTATGTCAGGGTTTTTTTTTTAGAATAGCTCGCGTTACCTTAAAATAAAAGATTCTAGTTTAGTAATAAGGATGATTAAACAAGGTGGTAATGAAACTAAAATATTTAAACGTTTAAATAAAGCAGATTGTTTACATATTAACTTTATATATATGTACCTTACTTTATATATAGAGATAGATAGATAGATAGATAGATATAAAAATTGTTGATGGAACTTTTATTTATAAAATATTTGATAAAATAAACTCTTTCTCCTTTCAAATAGTTCCTTTGCTGCACAAAGATAGTGTATGCCCTGTTTTTATGTTTACAGAACCATTATGTCAAATTTTTTTTTAGAATAGTTCGCATTATCTTAAAATTAAAAGATTCTAGTTTAGTTTATTACTAAACTAGAATCTTTTAAATATATGATTAAATGATTAAACACAACTTTACTTGGCCTTCGGAACAAGATCAAAGTGTAGTACCTGTTCCGGCATATATTGCAAGCAAAGACCATATATGGGGGAAACCCCACATATAAGACCTTGGTCAATGTAGGGGCAACCCTTCATACCAATTGTCACTATCCAGCTCCCCTACTCCCCGGGGAGTTGGTCCCCATTTCCCCTTCACTCCTCACTTTAAAAATCGGCCTTGTGCCTAATTTGCTCAGTGGGGGGGGGGCAAATAAATACCTCAAAATGTAGTATCTGTTCTTCAGATGCTGCACTTCAATTTCTTGTTCTCTGTCAGTGGAAGAGAAATCCTTCACGATTGAGCCAATTTTTATTTTTGTTCCTTGTCTCCACGTTTAAAAACACAATAGAGAACACAATAAATATTCATTTTTTTCTAACTATTCTTTTATTTTTGTTGTGGTGTAAAACTTTAATTCGAGCAACAATTCACACCTGGCGACTTATATAGTACTACAATAGCTGAGCATCGGAAGGCTTTCAGACGTGCCCGTATTTTTGTATTATATGGATTCGTTTGTTAAATATCATTTGCAAAACGTTTCGGTCGATGTAGACTCCGACCTCGTTCAGACATATCTTATCGAACTCAGAAATATTTCTGTCGAACTTGGGAATTTGCACGGAACTTCGGCGGGAGACTTTATTTAATCTATGAGGATAACGTGGTTTGATACCGTCAGCCATGCCCCTAAGTACTTCACAGTTGTATCTCGAGTGTCGCCCGCACATAAGATTTAGCCTTCAACTTACAGAAAAAGGTAACTCACAAATAGCTTTTAGCAACAATCTTTGCTACTACGCAATGGGTCCTTCATCTTATTTGATTGTATAAACAGGAGATACAACATGTAGGTTGCCAACATCAATACGTGGAATTAGTTCTAGTTTAACTGACTAGATTCAAAATTACCGCCCAATATTCGAATCAATTTCAATACCGTCATCAGATAATTGTCACTATCAACGAAGACAGCATTACCTTTGTATCATTCGTGTAATTCATAGAACAATTTGAACTATAATAGTTTTCAATATAAATAAATAATATGCAACCTATACTTGTAAATAGGTTACTTCATGTAGAAGATAATTGGGTTATGAAAGTAGTGTATTTTATTAACGAATCCGATTAATAAACGTCCAATGTGATGAGATATAATATGGAAAATGCGGGTTCTATAATTAGAAATCGCATTAATAAGGTTGATATTTTTGTAAAAAGCAGACACTCACAAGCGTTTAAAGCATGTAAACAATGGTTTCCAGTGTTGTCGTGAATATGAACAAGTGTCATTTGTCGGGGCAGACCCCCAGGAGAGGGGCTTAGAATATAAACCGATATGGCATTCAGAGCACGCAGAGAACTTCACCCCTATTAGTGTACGTTTACAGGATATCATTTCACACGCCGTTTTACAGCGATTAATTATGCGCAGTACAGGACAATAATGTAATTCTGTACATATTATCTCCGTATAAATATGTAAGTGTTCGTGCGTTGTACTTTATTAGTGGCGTGTGTATGTCTGCTCAAGTTATGCGTATATTTTTCCATGCAAGTCGAGATCCGTCTGAAGTTTATGCGTGCGGTTTCAGTAGTCGGTTGGCCGCGTATCCGAGTGAGTCCGTTGGTTAGACTGTATTCAAAGCGAACAGAGGCTAAGAATGACCCATGAATGATAATAGACACAAACAATCGTGTATATTCTCATAAATATACAAAGGCATTGGCTAATAACAATGCTTTAATCTCATCTCATGAATACAGAATAGGTAATTGAAAATATCGATGACAGCGCATCTTCATACATAGAGAATTAGGCTGACGGAATATTCGCACAAAAGAGGCAAACATTGAGATGGCTGCATAATAGTTGGATTGTTTTCGTAAGAAAACGCGAATAACAAATTGTCGAAATGGGAACTTAATTGGTAGAAAATTGTTGGGAAGCCATGACGTAGTCGGCCTCTTGTCAATGTTCCTATGAAAGTTGGGAAACCACTTGCTCTAAAGAATTAACAAGAACGAAAGTTGGTTATCGTAAATACAGGAGGTATCTATTGGCCTTAGTCGTGAAAAGTCCAAAATGATAGGTAAGAGGAAAACAGTCGGTCGAAAGGAAGTTTTACAAGCGTCCACTACAGTTCCTATTTTCCTATATTACTCTTTTAATAGTATGTTGAGTTTTGTCGAGTTTGAAATTATTGTAGACATTTAATGGAATATAGTGTATATATTATTTGGGGCGGGAATGGGGTAAGTATTTATAACTTATAAAAAAAATTATATTTAGATTATACGGTTCGAAAGTCGTGAAAGCAGTACATATGCTCTTGATGTGTTGAAGATGTATTACATCAGGAAATAAAAACTACGTATTAATAGAGACCATTAGAACAACCATTCTTGGTAGCTGGGATACGGAAATACAGAATTAGATCAGACAATCCGAAAGAATACATAACATATATAAATAGGAAAGACTGAAACAATCATCAAATCTTTGTAACAAAGGTTGCAGAAAAAAAATCAGGGCTAATCAAATGAGAGATCCGTCTTTGAACCTTATCAAAACCTTACAGTGAACCAGAGATTCACCAGCCACAACTCGACAAAAATATTCCAATGTTAGAAGTGTCTAGATAGAGTGAACCGATTTTATGTTGAACAGAACATAGCAATCTAATTTATTTTTATTTTCTATTCATATCAAGCACGCAGATATAATTTAGATTGAAACATATTAAGTTACTTTTCAACCTTTTAGCATAGCAATATAATTTCGTGTTATTTCACAAATATATTTCTGAAATATCAGTTGCGACTAAAAATAAACGCTGGTTTACCGTTTCAAGCACTAGAGTTGCTAAAGAAACCTTGTGTTCTGATTATTCAATAAAAAAAAACACTTTTTTTTTTACTACAGAGATTGACAGAAAAGAGCTGATAGAGCATTATTTATATTATTTATTATTTAAGAGATGGCGGTGGTAAAATGCTTAAGGACACGGGATGAGAAACTGGGCGCTTCAAGTTGGAATCAAGTTCGTTCCAGGAAAATCGCTTTCAATTAGGATTTGTGGCAACCTTCATGTTGTCCCTTCCCTACTCCTCGATGTCTTTCTAGAATGATGTCTGACTACGAAAATATCAGCGAAGCCAATACCAACACTCAAATGTTCGGATTCATCCGATACGATGTTGATTCATTAATTTGGGTTTAGCACATTCTTTTTACGTTCTTGCGTCCAATACTATTCTCACCTCTGTTGTCCTATTTCAACAGTAATCGCATCATTCCCACAAGTGCGCGTATTTACTGTACAAACAATCAAACAACAAATGAGCGTATGATACTTTGATCCTACGTTTTTCTTTTGAAGGTAATTCTCTGCTCTTTTTTTCTTCAGTTTTTTTACAAAGAGGATCATCACTTATCAAGGCCTGAAGCCCACTCAAGAATAAAGTGTTAGTGCGTGTAAGGTAGTAGTGATATAATTGTTAATGGTGTTAAGGCCCAAAGGCCACTGAAGGATAAAGGTTAATGAATGTAAAGTGAGAGTGATAGTGGGTAATGCTTAAAGTTGAGTAGCATTTGATTCCTCAAAGGGGATGGTTCAGCAAGAACTTGTTTGGATTAGATCTGAAGACTACGATATTGTACCCGACCGGGAAGCAAGGCAAAGAAACAGTGTTCCACGGGCGGGTAGTTCTGGGAAAGAGGCCTTTTTCATGGACTCTGTGTTTAAATTTAGGCACAAGTAGGGAATGGGGGGGGATTATTGATATTAGTTTAGCTAGTCGATCTTTATTTTTTTTAAAGTCCAGCAAAGGGGGGGGCGAATTTGAGCTAAGACAAGCACCTGCAATCACATTTCAGCGTATTTCCATTAAATAATATAGAGGATCTATGTCTAAATATTATTCATTTCTTTCTAATTTTATATGAAGTGCTCTCCTTTCTGGCAAGAACTGGCTGATAAAACATCCATAAGCGGTATTTTTTTGCCTGGGTAGTTTCAGTTGTGTTGATACATCTTCCGATGTGGTTATAACAGAAATGATGTTACATTATTTAATAAGGGCGATCTTCCCCTTCATAAATCGTAGATTATTAAGTATCAGATGAATAGCTTTGAAATTCTTTTAAGAAAAATGTAATTTAAATATATTTTGTTATAATTTTTTTTTAGCTTAAATTAATAGAACTTCTAGTATGTTGTCTACAAATGTATTTTTAGAAATTCAGTATAGCGACAGGAAGGTTGGATCCATCTTGACGGGGATTAGAGAACACACTAAAAAGTAGAAAAGATGGGAAGGTATGCAAACAAGCACTGTCTATATTATTTAATGAAACATCCTTAAAGAAAACGGCGGTGCCTAAATATACATATTTAACGTTCCGGCGGATAGTGGGTACGACAAAACTATATACGGCATGGTCGTATAACTTACTAGGCAGAGCTCCATTATAATCGAACAAAGGACTTTCTGACTGCACTTGCCAGATCTTTCATGCATCATCGTGAAAGGTTATTTTGCGTGCAGTTACACACTTCCATGTGTCAGGCAGTGCAAATAGGAAAAATTCCTGTGGAGAGATGGCAGTCATTCTAGTTCATTTGGGCAAGTCGCGATGTATTTGGTTTGGGAGTGTTAGCACAAGGTAGGTGAGGCGGGGATGTAAGAACATTCTCGTGGTAAAAACATGAGATTAAAATCTACGATAATTCGATATCTGATCCGTACACAACATACGTATCTATATATTCATAAAAGTGAGAACTACAAATGACTTTTACCGGTTTTTATATGAATTGGTGCGAATTTGTGCCTATCTCTAGAGAAATAGGGCTTATAAAGACATTAGTAAATAGAGCCTTTCGAATTTGTACTTCCAACAAACTTGAACACGGATTGAATACTGTCAAAAATATAGTTATCCAGAGAAGCTGATTTTTTTATATTATCTAGGATATAAATCCCACCTGTCTGTTTTAATGTATGTATGCATGTATGTATGTATGCCCCGCAACAACTTTCGAGAGAGATGGTGGATATTCATGAGATTGCCAGCATTTTTAAGCTCATGTCGTCGGGCGACCAATATTGAAAAATTGGCTAAAAACATTAATTCCTTCTCCCTCAACTGGGTACTTTTCAACAGGGAGGGGTCGCTTTTTTCGTCATCCCCTCTTTTTGATTGACTAGCTTTAATTTAAACATTGGTCACTTTCGGTTTGCAATGGATGCAACAGCAAAGAGGTCACGTTGTTTTCACGTTCTTTTCCTCCTTCTCAGTACGGGTTGGAGCCTGTCTACCTATTCAATTTTTTTTTAGTTCAACACACACATCCAGCCCCCGGGCAACTCCGGGCACCCAAGCTAGTCTATAATATAAATCTCACCTGTCTGTTTCTAACGAATTTATGTATGTATGTATATATGTATGTATGTGTATATGTATGTATGTATGATTGTCTGCCTAAAACGTTTGGCAGAGAGGACTGGTTTTCACGAGCTCTGAATTATTTTAGGGGTGAACTCTTCCAACGACAAATATCAAAAATTGGCTAAACACATTAATTCCTTCGCCCTTAACTGGGCACTTTCAATTAGGGAGGGGTCGCTCTTTTCGCCGATATTTTCGAAAGTCACTCTCTCTTGTTGATTGACTAACTTTAATTTAAACCTTTTTAACTTCCGGTTTGGCAATGGACGCGACAGCAAAGACATCGCCTTTTTCTTTTCCTCTTTCGTGGTAGGGGTTCGAGCCTGCCGTCCTGCTACCATATGTTTTTTGCTTACCATACGTCTCCAAACACCCGGATAACACTGGGCACCCAGGCTAGTTAATAACCACATGGAAAAAAAAAATTCTCATACTACTGGGTCCGTCCGAGTGTACTGTTTATTTACAAATGCCGTGGATTGGTATTGCTGGTCAGTGTTTGGGACAACTTACTATTGTCTGTAACAAATTGTTCCCCATCGGTCGTTTTATGCTTTGTATTCAGTGTCAGATCTGGAATCTTACTGGCTACGACGGACGTCTTTCCCACATCATGTAAAGCAATGCAATTCATGAATTTAATTGCCATTGTGCTGGTGGCTATGTTGGTAACACCTTCGGACTTTCAGACACGCATCAAGAACCATATACCAGCAAAAATTAGACTAAGAAAGCCATGTCGTTTCGTGATTTTATGATTTTGCTGATCGTCCCTAAAATTAGTGGTAAAAATTACTTAACTGCTTAAAAAGTTATAATGTATCGAAATGGTATGAGTTTACATTATATTTATATGCATAATTGAACCGTCATTCTAAATTCGAAATTAATAAATCAGTGTGCTCACAGATAATCGCCTTCAAATGTAGAATCACATGTGTTTTGGGTAATTGTAATTGAGAGTTGTTCTTTTTTAAGTAAACAAACTTCCCAGTGTTTGCTCTTCTAAAGTGTTGATGAACTTTCGAGATTTTTATCTATATTTTCACTTGTGTCAAAACCAAACAGAATATAAGGAAACAAGAAATATTTCAAAAGATGTGGTGATCATACAAAAGCAGCAACCGTAAACATTTCCAAGCATGTTAAATCTTTGATATTAAATTCGGAGTCTCTAATAGACGCCATATGCCCATTTATCAAATAGGTGCAAAAAGCTTTTTTAAATCTGTGATATTGAATAGGCAAGTGAACTCTACTATATTTACATTGCTTAAGATAGAAACTAATAAAACAAATTGAATTCGGTTTGGGGAGTCTGACGATTTCCTTGAGTCGAACAAAGTGACATAAACTTAAATTATTTAAGAAGAAGCCGATGACAAACATCCCAATGTACAGCTGGCGCCAACGAAATTGAACCACACCACGACCAGAGCATTTAAAACGTTAATAAGCATATGATCTCTCTCGGATTTAGCGAAAAGATGCGAAACGATCACAAAGGCAATAATCAAGTAATAAATGGGCAATAAATATAATTAAATTAAACTCTGCTAAAATCTGTAAATGAGATGTATAACTTATGTAATGGCGCTTCTCAGTCTTATGTTGTAAACAAGCAACTTCTATTAAAAAAAAAAATTGTGCTTGTTTCCCTTTTTTAAAAATTTAAAAGAATCGATTTGGGATCGGAAATTAGACTAGAACTTTTTCCGTTTCCGATTCCGATTCCGATACCATTCCGATTCCCGATTTCGATTCTGATATATCGTCCCAACACTAATATATATATATATATATATATATATATATATATATATATATATATATATATATATATATACTAGCAAAAGTACCCGTCATTGACTGGGTTCAGAAACAGCCTAAAGAAAATGAACTCTGATTTATGAAAGTACTAGCGAGGGGTACCCGGCGTTGCCCGGGTGTTTGGAGGTGCGTGTGTGGGGGAGGGGGTTAAAATAAAAAAGTAAGTATGAGGATCGAACCCGAACCCTTGAGGCAAAGTTGTAAATTAAAGTGTGAAAAAAAAAAACGTTCGACGTTCGCCCCACCGCGAGATGCTAACGGAAACACATTTTTTTTTTACATGGAGTTCACCACTTATCAAAAGGTCAAACCCAGGAGCTTATCAAATCCTGGAATCTCCCTTAGACGAGAGCCATCCATTTCAATTGATGCCAGATGGGGATCAGAGCGTTTATGATGTAGAGATAGGAGCTTGGTCTTAGATGCATTAAAGGTAACCAGCCACCTCTTTCCCCCTGTACCACGCGCTCAAGACCAGAGGAGAGAGAATCAGAGAGAACATCATCATTTACGGCCTTTGATGTGTTGCCAGAGATGATCGTGTCATCAGCATAGATGTCAACGAAAGATTTTAGTATGTGTTTTGGGAGATCATTGATGTAGATCAGGAAGAGAGTTGGGCCCAGTATGGACCCCTGCGGGACTCCAGCATTAATACTGTAGGCCTCTGATTTCTGCCCATCAACTACTACTCTTATGACCCTATCAGATAGAAATGATTTAATGATAGAGAAAACATTTCCAGTTGTACCGTAGCTGGAATCTTGTGTAGTAGGCCTTTATGCCAAACCTTATCGAAGGTCTTTGATATGTCGAGAGCAATTGCCCTAGAAATGAAGCCTTTATCGAGAGATTCGCTAATTCTATTGTTATAACCGTTAGCACACCTGCTGTAGATCTAGCAGAGCGGAAACCATATTGCGTGTCGCTAAGAAGGTTATTTCTGCTGAGGTGGTTGACTA
Organism: Euprymna scolopes; assembly: GCF_053919585.1. Classification (NCBI taxonomy): domain Eukaryota; kingdom Metazoa; phylum Mollusca; class Cephalopoda; order Sepiida; family Sepiolidae; genus Euprymna; species Euprymna scolopes. The sequence continues at coordinate 87,387,794 of NC_136492.1, read as the reverse complement.
CTTCTCTATTTATTGTGGATTCCAGCAACTTACTCATGACACATAGGAGACTTATTGGTCTGTACTGAGAGGGGGATGACTTATCACCTGAATTCTTAAATACACGGCATACTGATGAGGTTTTCCAGGGTGTTGGACAGCACTTCTCCTTAAGGCAACGCTTAAACAGTTTTGAAAGTATGGGGGCAAGTTCTGGTTGTAATTTTTTAACACTATAATTGGAATACCGTCGGGACCAGTTGCTTTACTGGAGTTAAGGTTCTTGATTAGCTTGGCGACCTCACGCACGGATATTTGTATGTTACCTAGCGTGTTGTCTGTTATAGGAGGGAATATGGGGAGGTGATGGCCTTCGTAACACAGGGCAGAATTTGCCGCAAAGTTTTTGGCAAATAGTTTGGCCTTGTCGGATGCTGTCGAGATGACTTCTGGTCCATTGATAATGGTTGGGATAGAGCGCACGTTTCTGCTCATGATCCTATTTTCTATTTGCCAGAACTGGTGTGAACTAAGCCGCTGATCAGCTACTTTGGACTTAACGTATTGCGCATATAGTTCTCTTGCATTTTTTATTACTCTTTTACAGTGGTTGCTGGCGGTTCTGAAAGCAGCTTTAGTCTCAGTGCATCTATTACGTTGGTAGCTATGGAAAAAGTGATTTCTGTGTGCGATGGCAGCAGCACATTCGGGGGAGAACCATGGCTGGCTGTTAGGTTTTTGTTGGAATTTTTTGGATGGCATGAATTGCCTTATGCCTACAAGTAACCATTCGGTCAGATCTGATACTATAGAGGACACACCCTTTTTAAACATGGAATGGGGAGGGAAATCAGATATGAATTTACGGAATCTATCCCAGTCCGCCATAGAGTAGCGGTATACAGTACGGTGGAGAGGTACGTCTGTAGATTTATTATATTTCATTTTTATCTTAACTGATACGACGCAGTGCTCGGAGGATCCCAGAGGAGATAGAACGGAACATGAGCATAGCTCAGGGGAAGTGGATAGAAAAAGGTCTAGGAGGCTTGCGAACTGACCGGTACTATCGGGCACACAGGTGGGCTCGCGGACAATCTGACTGAGGCCATAGGCAATGGCAAAATCATGACAGAACCTCCCCTCATCATCAGTCTTATTTGAGTGGGTCAGCCATTCCACATTATGGACATTGAAGTCACCGCAAATGTGAATGTTAGCCGAGGAATGAGCAGACAGGATGTGGTCAATTTTTTCTAATATACTCTTAAAGACAGTAACTGCACTATTGTGGGCGCGAGTCCACTTTAACTCTCATTTTGCGACACACCCTTTTTCAGTCGTTGATAATTTTATTAACTTTAATCATTTTTTTTTTTTGCAGTCGGTGATAATTTTATTAACTTTAATCATTTTCAATCATTTTTTATGTTAAGAACCATTAATATTAAAACCAAAATTAATTTATAAATTGAAAAAAACTTTTTTTAATTGTTTTAAAAATTTTTTCAAAATTTATAACTTAAAATTTATCTCAATGTTGATTAAAATATAAAATTCCATTTTATTAATTGAATAGAATTTTACGTTTCAATGGAATTTTACGTTTTAATCGACATTGAGATAAATCTTAAGTTTAAAATTGAATGGCTGTTAACATTTCGGTACCATTTTACAGATTCGTTTCGATCTGCGGCAACCAACAGTTATTATTATGTCAATACATGCTCTTTCCGTGCATATACTCTTCAGATAAATTTAACATTCTTTGCTTTTATAGAAAGAAATGCATGACAATATAATGCTTATATTTTATCATTTTTATATTTAACATACATGTAGCGTCTAAACAAAGGATTATACACACGCGAGTGAAATATAATTGAAGAACATATTCTACAAAAATAACAATATATACATATATATATGACACTTAGTATAGAAATATATATACATACATATTACGATTATTATATAAAAAAACAATATATACATTATTATATATATATTATTCTCTATATTGCTCTGTAATTACATTGAGCTTCTTAAATAAGGATTGGTATATATTATAAGAATATATGTATATATATATATGCACACATACATATATATTATGTGTGTATGTGTGCATATACAATTAGTGTATGTGGACATAGGTGTACGTGTTCGTGACAGGATGTATACCTGTGTGTTTTATGTGCGTACATTGATTACTAAGTGCGTATCTTGACAGTTTTTGGAATTACTAATTCCAAACTCTATGAATAAATGAATGTATAAAGCATTTTTTAGGATGCAAAAGAAAACGCTTCTTTTCTTTTCGCCTAGAAGGAAAAATCTGTTCTTTTCTTTTCGTAGCTTTCTCAAAGATATGTTCGTCATTTTCCACTTCAAATGAACTGAGCAGATGAAGTATGTGTTAACGCCTACGTACACAATAATGTCGTCTATAGACGAAAAAAAAAAGATATATACCTTCAACTATAAGAATAGGTCAGTCGGATATAGGCGGCATATTATATCTGTACATGAAAGAACATTGCATGCAATGATTTATCTATCATTTTATCAATATCTATCTATCTATCTATCTATCTTTATCTATCTATCTATCTTTATCTATCTATCTATTTATGCTTAAAAGGAACTAATAGCGTTAGTGTGAGTCCGTTCCTTATAAACTCGGAAACTGTTGGACCGATATTTTAAAAACATCAAATTAAAGTATTCGATGTATTTGGAGGTGTTATTATGTGGGTTTCGTATAGAAATGCGTCAGATAACATATACACACACACACACACACACACACACACATATATATATATGTATTATACATATATATATACATATATATATATATATATATATATATGTATATATATATATATAGAGAGAGAGAGAAATAAAAATTACAATAAGGTTACCAAGGTAATCAAAATGGTAAACTTAAAATATATTATAAATATTAAAGAGTTAATATTTACAAATAAAGTAATCTCAACCAGATGTAAAAGCCCAATAAAACCGAAAAGGGAATAGAGCTTATAATATGAACAAATGATTAATAAAACATGTAAAGACATCTTGAAAAAGAGTTAAAAACGTATTTCATTTTAAAAAGGAAGCACAAGATAAGTAGATAGTCCTTAATCCGCGGAGTTTCGAATAAATACTCTCCTTTTCATCAGAGGGTAGGTTTTAGCAAAATGCGGGATCGGATTTTGCATATAAAAGTATTTAATGAAACTACAAGTAAGTCACAGATCTTACTTGGTTAAAATAAAGGGTGAGGTAAGGGGAATAGGAGGTAAAAGAAAAATGATAAAAAGCTTTCACATTAATGGATAGTCCGGTGAAGGGTAAAAAATCCAAGAATGGTAAAATCCAAACACAGTTGAATTAAAAAGTGTATATATATATATATATATATATATATATATATATATATATGAAATAAAAATAAATATATGATTAAAAAATAGATAATATATATATATATATATATATATATATATATATGTGTATATATTCAATATGTATGAATTTTTTTTACTAACAGACATTAGTACCTCATGTTTATGCAAACATCAGTGAATGTTGTAATTACTGCTGTTCGAGATACACGAACTCGGGCAACAAAGACGATCCTTGTTTTGCAGGCGCACGTCTAGAACCTCCCCTATGCTACCGGCAAATAAATAATTAAATGGAAGTAAATATTAAAATTATGACTTCACGTCTGCGCTCTGTCATAATCAGCAGATATCAGAGTGTTCAATAGCGGGAATTCGAATTACTGCGTATTCGTTGATTGACCGTTTTTGTCTCAATTCATTAAACAAAGCTTAATTTCTATTCAACACAGGTCTTTATAACTATGGTGTTATTTTAGATAAATAGTGATAATATTACCAACAGACACTAGTATATCCTGCTTATGGAATCATCGGTGGATAGTTATTGCTGGTCCCGAGATTCGAACTCAGTCAACGAAGTTTTCGGAGAAGCACATTTCATTTAGGACACCGACAATTTATATTTAAACAAAGTACTTATGTATCAATGTCATAATCGGTAGGCGTGTGTGTGATTAACACTTTGAAAATTAAAAACGTAAAAGTAAGCCACATTCATTATTATAAGATCAGATATGAATTGCTTGTTTTGTATATATTCTAGTATATATCATTAAATATATAATTATCTATTGATAAATAGATTAAAAAATTATTTTTTTTAAATATGAACAATATTATATTTTTATGTATGACGTGTTGTTCTGTTCTCGTATAAAATATGGCAAATTACGATAAAAAATATAAGCAATGATCTGACTTAAAAATATAAATAAATATTTTTTTTAAAATCTCGTGTGCCTTGATAAAGGATTAATATATTACTTAAAACTGCTTTATATGCTGTCAATTAAATAAATATATATGTATGTATATATATATATATATATATATATATATAGAGAGAGAGAGATAGGTATATATAGTTAGTTAGTTACCTTGTGAGTTAGTTAGTTAGTTAGATAGATAGATATACAGATAGATAGATAGATAGATAGATAGATAGATAGATATCGTATGTGGGTTTGTGATCTTGTTTAATTTTCCTCCTATGAAGATTGTAACGCTGCGTATGGGACAGCCAAATCAACAACTAACATTGCCCTGCTTTTTATTGAAACCAACCGAGAGCTCTTTTTAGTATCTACATTGTTCTCTTAATGCAATTGCCTAGATCTCTTTTGCACTTCGTTCACCAGGAATATTAGATAGGTAGGATGTAGGTATTCTGGATAAGCCCCGTGGCACCGATAATAACTGATATAATTGATATCTACGTAAGATTCTAGTTTATTTTCATGTCATATATGACCTAAATATTTGGTTTGTTTCTCCCTTTAAGCTCTGTTCAGACCTCCATCATTAGGAACACTCACTTCAACCATAGTTGCAATGTGTATGTGTGTGTCTATGCAAGTTGATTTCATACAAATGACATAAGCAAAAAGCAGTCCGCAATTAAATTTGTACATTTTCTTTTTTCGGCGAATTAGTATAGTTTTCTTGCACGCGTTTTGTTTATTGACTGCTATGTAGATCAGATCAAATAGTGATGAGGAAAAATGTGTAAGAGAGATACATATATATATATATATATATATATATACATACTTAAATATATATTTATATACGTAGATGTATGTATATACATGTATATATGTGCATATATATATTAAGTAACATGATTGATAATTTATAAATAAAATTAAAAATAAAAATCGGTTTCATAAGGAAAAAACAAACAAAATCAATAAATCGGACGATCGTTTCGGCAACGATGTTTTTATCGCAATCGACAATGAAACGATCGTACAATTTATTGATTTTCTTTGTTCTTCCTTATGAAACCGATTTTTAATTTTTAATTTTAATTATAAATTATCACCCATCTCGCTTAATATTAAAATAGCTCTAGGATGTATATGCCTATCGAGCTTATTATATATCTACATTAGAACGAGCACTGTGTTTTCTTTTATTTTAATATGATTAATGTATTTACTAATACATTAAAATATACTCTGCTCTTTAGACTCTTGTTCTAATCCCTATATATATATATATATATATATATATATATATATATATATATATATATATATATTATTTTATAATATAAAACTGTCCTTCTGTGTGTGTGTGTGTGTGTTGTCACGAATAGCCTCCTATATGGTTGTACTATTTTAAAAGACTGATTACATATAATGATAGAAGATCTATCGAGACCCAGGAATGGGTATGTTTGATCTGGCAAAACGGTGGTTCATAAAAATTGTGGGGTCTGCGTTTGCGCCTGAACCCCAAAGTATGGAAATAAAAAATGAAAAAAAAAAAAAAAACGTTTACGAGAGTTTTTGATATGGATGTACATAAGAATACTTTGATAAGTATATTTAAACTTAAATAGAGATGGAAAAGTGTTGGCTCTGCGTTCTAGCCTGTACTCCATGGAAATATAGCACAAACTTTTTTTTCCTTCTCCACTTGCGCGTGGCACTCTTTCGTAATTAGATAAATAGATAAATAATAAAAAAATAAGAACGTTACTTTTTATCGTGTCAAATGAAGGAAAAATCCTGCTCAGGTGATTACGTGTCTTTTTAAAAGCATTTACATCACCTTTTTATTTTTATTTATATATCTGTTAAAGTTTTATTTTGTCAGTGTAATAGAAAGAATTCAGTTGATTACAACCCTTTCTGCATGCTCTTTACATTACAATAGTATGTCCTGAATCCGAAGGTGAAATAATACACTGATCAATACAAAACAAAACAAAAACAAAGCTGTTCTGCTTGAAAAGGGCGTCATTTTCTTCTTATTCATATTTATATCGAATCTTTGCTTTAAATAATGAAAGTAATTAGGTGTTTACATTTTTAATATCCCATTTTGCTGTTTCGGATAATTTTACTAAAGTAAGTAAAGCTTCATTATTTTTCGAAACTGTTTTTGTTTGTTTGTTTTTCGATATTTCGTCGATATTATTTAGTAGGAGTGTTTAGTAGAAAAACCAACAAACGACTACACAAAAAAACATATATACAAGAAATAAAAGTTACCATAGTCAATAAAAGTTCAGTTCATGTTTTTGTTTTGTTTTGAAATAGTTTTTAATGCCCTTACTTTAAATAATTTCAGCGCACTGAAATTGAAACGAAATTTGAGGCTATAACTACTTAATTGAATTTTTATATAAACTACAAATGCCATGATCGAATATTCCTCAAGCACAAAATAACGGAAAACATTAAAATATGTTTAGAAATATTCCTTGCTTCGACATAACTCTCTTAATTTGTTAACACAGAATGCTCAGGTGCCCCTCCTTCAAATTAAAAACAGGGCTCTCCATTTCAAAGTCGCTGCCATTTTGATTTTTTTTTTTAAACCGGTTCGGGAATTAAAAAAAAAATTACAATCTACTTAAAAATACAAACCAATGAACTTTTCTACCATAAAAGTATCTTTTATTGAATATGGTTACATTTATTTCTTGTATATTTATATTATTATATATATATAATTTTCTCTTTGTAAGGAAACATCATTTTGTTGGAAACTCTTGGCTACGAATGGAAACAATTTGATATAAAAAATTTATTTTCGCGAAAATTATCTTTACTTTCATCATATTTTGCTTAGGGTAAAATTCATGAGTATCAAAACCTATCTCTTTACAACCCCCTCCTTTTCATAACCTATCATATTTTCATCAATCACAGTCCATTTTCTATAGGCTGTTTTTTAACCCATTCAACGACGGGTACTTCTGCTAGTATGTGTGTGTGTATGTGTATGACTACTTCATTTACTCACCTAAATATATAAAAGTATAAATTTATCCATAAACTTTAAGTATTTACTTCAAAAGTGCTCAATAGTAGGTAGAGCTAGTTATTAATTTATAAAATATATATGACGATTAAGCTACACTGAATATTCCGCGTGTCATCCACTCTTAAGCCTGAAGAATCCTAGAGTGGATGAAACGCAGTGTAGCTTAATCGCCATATACATTTAATAACTTACTATATATATATATATATATATATATATATATATAGAGAGAGAGAGAGAGAGAGAAAGAGAGAGATAGGTTGCGTTAACAACCCATGCTCATGGATTTAGCAATTAATTATATTCTTCTGTGATGAACACAGAGATATTTATATTGATTGCATCAGTAATACGTTTAAGGATGTGTAAATTGTGAGCTTAAATAAAAGTTTTGGTATGAGATTTTTCCGTCGTTTGGGTTTAATAGTTTTGCACATTATTGTTCCTTTCTTTATATTGTTGTCCCAACCTTTGTTGAAATGTACTTTGAAGTGTCGGGTGCTTTTAGTAGATCACCCATTCTTGGAAGTTTGCTTACCTGAAAATTGGAATGAAATAAAAGTATTATTTTTCAAAAGAATTAAATTGCAGACAATTTTTTTTTAAATAATTGTGTACAAACATATTTATTACACAAAAATATATATTTTTTTACACAGTGGTCACCACTTATCAAGGGCCGGAAGCCACTCAGGGATAAGGGTTATTGCAAGTACGTACATTACGTTAGTGTGGTGATTTGATGAAGTGTTTACTTCGGAATTTGTTAACGTTGGACTTTAAGACATCAAGGTTGTAGTCAGGTGGGAAGCAGGAAGACGGAACAGAGTTCCACAGGCGTGCAGTTTTAAGAAAGAAGCTCTGTTCATGGAATCCACATTTTGATTTAGGCACAGATAAAGAGTGGGTGAAATTTTTCACAGTGGATTCAGCTAGACGGGTGTTTTTCGTGAAAGATTGGCGAGGGGGGACAAGAGATTGGAGTTCAGACGAGCACCTGCCATGGAAATAACGATAAAACAAGGATAGGCTCGCAGCGTCTCTTCTGTGGGAGAGAGGTTGCAGGGTAGAGAAAAGGGCATCCCTCACCAAGCCACGAAGTCTATTTTGTACTATGTCAAGCAGGACAGGCTGTTTTTAGCAGCTCCTGCCCAGATATGGCAGCAGTATTCCATCCTTTGACGTACTTGGCTTTTATAAAGATAGAGAACTGCATCAGTAGTGAGATATCTTCTGGAGCGATAGAAGGATCCCACCATCTTTCCAGCGACCTTGGCAACAGACTTGATGTACCTGTTCAATTTCAGATCAGGAGTAAAGGTCAAACCTAGAAGCTTGTCAAAACACGGGGCCTCACCCAGACAAGAGCCATCCATCCCAATTTATGCCAGATAGGGGTCAGAGCGTTGATGATGTAAGGATAGGCGTTTGGTTTTAAATGCATTAAATGTAACCAGCCACGTCTTCCCCCACTGAACCACGCTCTCGAGATCAGATGAGAGTGAATCAGAGAGAACTTTGTCATTTACAGCCTTTGATGTGTTGCCGTAGATGGTCGTGTCATCAGCATAGATGTCAACGAATTATTTAAGTATGTGTTTAGGGAGGTCATTGATGGTGATCAGGGAGAGAGTTGGGCCCAGGATTGACCCCTGAGGGACTCCAGCATTAATACTGCAGGCCTCTGATTTTTGTCCATCGACCACTACTCTTATGAGCCTATCGGAGAGAAATGATTTAATGATTGAGAAAACATTTCCAGTTATACCGTAGCTGGAAATCTTGTGAAGTAGACACTTATTTCATACCTTGTCGAAGGCTTTTGATATTTCAAGAGCAATTGCCCTAGAAAGGAAGCCTTTGCCAAGAGATTTACTGATCCTGTAAGATATAACCGTCAGCACATCTGCGGTAGATCTTGCAGAGCGGAAACCATACTGTGTCTCACTAAGAAGGTTGTTTCTGTTGAGGTGGTTTACTATTTCTCTATTTAATGTGGATTCCAGCAACTTACTCATAACACACAAGGGACTTATTGGTCTGAACTGAGAGGGAGATGACATCACCTGAATTCTTTAATACAGGGCAAATTGATGAGGTCTTCCAGGGAGTCGGAAAGCACTTCTCCTTAAGGCAGCGCTTAAACAGTTTCGTAAGTATGGAAGCAAATTCTGGCTGAAGCTTTTTTAGCACAATAATTGGGATGCCGTCAGGGCCAGTTGCTTTACTGGAATCAAGGTTCTTGATTAGCTGGGCGACCTCATGCACGGATATTTGTATGTTACCTAGCGTGTTCTGTGTTATAGGAGTAAATATGGGGAGATGATGGCCTTCGTCACATAGGGTAGAATTAGCTGCAAAGTTATTTGCAAATAGTTTGGCCTTGTCTGACGCTGACGAGATGACTTCTGGTCCATTGATAATGGTTGGGATAGAACGCACACTTCTGTTCAGGATCCTATTTGTTATTTGCCAAAACTGGTGGGAACCAAGCCGCTGATCAGCTACCTTGGATTTAACAGACTGGGCATATAGCTCTTTTTCATTTTTTATTACTCTTTTACAGTGGTTGCTGGCAGTCCTGAAAGCAGCTTTAGTCTCAGTGCATCTATTACGATGGTAGTTATGGAAAAAGTGATTTCTGTGTGCGATAGCAGCAGCAAATTCTGGGGAGAACCATGGCTGGCTGTTAGGCTTTTGTTGAAATTTTTTAGATGGTATTAATTGGTCTATGCCTACAATTAACCATTCGGCCCGATCTGATACTATAGAGGGCACTTCCTTTTTAAACATGGAGTGCAGAGGTAAATCAGATATGAATGTACGGAAGCTATCCCAGTCAGCCATAGAGTATCTGGATACAGTACGGTGGAGGAGTACATCTGGGGACTTATTACATTTCGTTTTTATCTTAACTGATACAACGGAGTGGTCGGAGGATCCTAGAGGAGAATGAACGGAACATGAACATAGCTCAGGGGAAGTTGAGAGAAAAAGGTCTAGGAGGCTTGCATACTGACCGGATGTATCGGGCACACGGGTGGGTTCGCGAACAGTCTGACTGAGGTCATAAGCTATGGCAAAATCATGACAAAACCTCCCCTCACCGTCTGTCTTATTTGAATGGGTCAGCCATTCCACGTCATGGACGTTGAAGTCACCACAGATGTGGATGTTAGCCGAGGGATGTGCAGACTGTATGTGGTCTATTTTCTCAGATATGCTCTTAAAGATATTAACTCCGCTGTTGTGGGGCCGATAGAGGGCAAATATAAATGCAGTGGTGGTAAGTGATTAAGCTTAGAAACGTAAAAGGACTAGTTTTTAAAACTGGAAAAGTAAAAGACAAGATGATTTACTTAAAAATATTACAAGTTTATAACTTAAAATATTCCAGCATTAAGAATATTTTTAATGCCACTTTTAACATCATATATAAATTATTTACGCTGCAATATTTTAAGTTATAAATTTATTATATTTTTTACTAGAATATATTTTCTTTTTTCTTTTCCAGTTTTAACCCCTAGTCTTTTTACTTTTCTGAGCTTAATCCTAAGCATATTCCTTTTCTTACTAACTTTTTTCTATGTATTTTCTTTGTTGAGGGCATTATCATACGCATTATCAACAATATTAAAAAAAATAGCAAATCTTTACATTGACTAAGTCAAAAATCAAATAAATAAATAAAAAGACGGAGCGAATAAAAGAAAAACAGAATAATTGGGTGACGTCAAAAGCGAAATATTATCACAGCAAATTGAATCACATTTGTTACCTCTCTATATATAACCCAAATAAGATGGCATGCGAACGATATTCTTTCTATGACTTATGAAGGTGTCGACGATGAAAAAGTTGCTATGGTAACAAACATCCAATCAGACGAATTCGTTTCTAAAACGTCAATATTGATAAACTTTCCATGGCAACCAACAGCCAATCAGAAGGAAACGACTCTAACGCTAGCAGTATCAGAATTTTGGGGGAATTTTTGACACCCCTAACAGAAAACTGCGAATAAAATATAGAAAACTCGTAATTTCTCTTTCTAAAGTGGGTAATTTATTTTCTTTATAGAATATGCTTCCAAAATAAACTATTTAAGTTGTTTAAAAAATAATAGAAATATTATTTTTCATTGTTTAAAAAACAGTGTTTACAAAGTGCGTGCGTGCGCTCTGGGAGCCATTTTGTTACGTAATGAAATCAATTGATTTTATGAGATGAATATTTTTCAATTTTTAAACTTAAAAAATCTATCAAAATTTTCCTATTAGTTCAATTGTTACGTTTTTTTTTCAGGGTGAATGTAAAATTTTATGCTCTTTCCGATAAACTTAATATAATATTTTAGACAAACGTTGTTTTATAAATTCACGCCCCCCCATTTTGGAATGTCTATGAGAATTTTAATAATTAATGTTGGTTGGCACGTTTTATATATCACAAATTGAAGATAAAACATGAATAAATAAAATACTCAAATTTAAAACAACAAAAAAATATCACTTATCTGTAAATTTACCGGTAAAGTCCAAAATGTAAATCCTTCTTTTTTCGATAACCATGTGTTTTTTTTGGTTTTTTTTTACGTGGAAGCTTAATTTTTGTTTAGAATTTTCCAGTCATTAATGGTCGGTCTGTGTATATTTTTATATTTAATTCCTGGTTTCCTTTTTTTCGATATAAAAAAAAGACGAAACCCGATAATGCAGATTTATAGTATAATAAATAAAAAATTCAGGTATTTCTTTAAGATATTAAAAAAAAAAATAACATTGCATATCTTCGTCATTTCGTAATCCGTGTAAATGCAAAAATGAAAAATCCCAGTTTTCATGTACGATAGCGTAAAGGCGCAAAAATAAAAAAAAGCACAAGTTATCTCCCTTTATTCATATAGGGTCAATATGAAGCCACCCTCGAAAATTCCTTTAAAATTACGGCCAAATCTGTTCATTGCAATGTGGCCATAAAGTGGGTGCCCATTTGACGCCACATCATTATAGAAAAGTGATCCCCCACTTTGTGACCATTTGTAAAAATTTTTATCTTGGAAACTACTAGTTTCGTTTGCCGTATATATAAATGGTTATTTCCGTTTTCAGCGCCTCCGAAAACCTTTAAAAGTGGAAAATTTGAAGGAATATAATCCAATATCGAGATTATTAAGGTTTCTGAATTAGTGTTTTTTTTACACTTATAGGCTTCCGTACATAAGTAAGTTATAATTTTCACTTCCGGTGTCTTTACAACTTTCTTGAAAGACACGCGTTGTCGCGATGTCTGTTGGAAAAATCCTTCCATTTAAAAAAATACATGGATTATAATACATAAATATGAATAAATTCTCATACAGGAAGATTAAAAGAAAGCATATCTTACTCATTAACCAGGTAAGTTCTTTATTTTGCCGTTAAAATAATTATCGTAAGATTCAAGTAATACGTTAATCGACAATCCGTGTAATGTTAAGTGAAGAAATCGAAGGAAAAATAAATAAAATTGTTTATTTCTCTATTAAAGCTTTTATGATATAAAAATTTGGTCTTTGCTCGTTTTATTGAAATAAAATTTACGGGTTTAAATTACGTTTTCATATTATTAAAATCTGATAGAAATATAGGTGTCTATTCAAAATGGCGACTCGGCTGAAAATTCCCCCAAAATTCTGATACTGCTACTCTAACGCCCCTTACAAATTCTGAGGACTTTTTGTAATACCATTACTTTTATTATAACTTTTGTTTAAATTAACGAAAATTAAAATTTTAGTTTCAGAATATAGCTTAGAAGGTGACCTGTAAACTATAAAACATGTGTAAAATATGGTCGCAAAACGTGTGAACTGTGAAACTTTATAGCCGTTCTAAATGAGTAAAACTAACACTTAACCATATGTTAAAAAAAAAAAACTACCGTGTTTAAATAATATGAACATTTAAAAATTTAGTGGCCCATAAAAACATCGAAGAACGGATTATATATTTGAACATTGAATTGGATAACAATTTTTTGAAACGTGTAATAATTTGGTTTAACCTGCATAACCTGGTTTCTTTCATTGCTATTGTTAATGTAGGCTGTGGAGTTTTGGTGTAGGATTTTAGATGTAAATTATATTTTACTGCATTTTTAAAGGCCTCGTTGTTTTCATTAACTAAAGTTCTTATCTTACCTCCTGATTTTGATTGTATCAACAAAATATAAGACATTCTAAGAACAATACAAAACAAACATAAACTAACCACACGTATTAGAGTACAAGAAAGTTAGTGGAGATAATCAATTTTTAGATTTACGTAGAGTACAGTGCTAATCATTGCCTTACATATTAGGGGCCCTACATCAGTAGCTGGTAATTTACCAAGCGTAAATGTTAATAAGCTTAAAGCTGTGTGCATGATTATAACCTTGATCTTCAATCAGACGTAAAACACCATAGGCAAAACAGAGAGATGGTTACACCCGGTTTTCGAGCGGAGAACATGTAAGGATAAAATGGCGGTCTTCGGTCTTCGCATGGAAGCCGTGCGAATGAGACGCTTCGAATGATGTAGAAAATTGACAATCTCGACGAATGTAAACCCGACATTTTCTTCCGCGTGAATCAATATTAGTGAAGTTAAGAAGTTAACAAGTAAATAATTAGCTAATATAATATACGTTTAACACTCCTTAGTTTAATCTCTCCAAAATAAAACATAAGGATAATCAATCGAACATATCTGTTTGTGCTCTCCTTCCTCAAGAAATAAGCGTATTTTTCCTGAAACCACTATGTTAACAGCAAGAAGGAAATGAAGAGCAAAGAGCGTGAAACACCGCGAAATAACACGTAAAAATTCCTCACGTATAAAAGAAGCACTTACGGATGAGGAAAACTGATTTGCTAGTGAAAATGCTACGGATCTAAAGGTTGTTCGGGAAATATGAAGAAGTGAATTAAGAATCCAAGTACTTGAATATGATGATCTAGAAAAGAAAGGTGTGTGGTCATAAAATTCGTTGTTACAATATAAGGTATATAAACACGTATGGCATATGCGAGATTAATCGTAATTGGATTCGTTAACCATCAAACCGCTTTCACCTCTAAATTATTACAACTAAAAACTGAATACGTATTAATGTTACAAATCATACTACACGATTAAATCCTTATATTATATTATAACCTATTAAAAATAGTTAACTTATATGAAGGCTAATTACACTGTGCAACAAAATTTAGGTTAATAAAAACTGTGTCGGAGTTCGATACATATTCAGATGCAAAATCCGATGTTCGTTTCTAATGATTAAGCACTGTTTCAAACTATTATAAACCATACTTTATTATTATTCGTTATAAATGAAGAATGTAGAATTGAGTTTAAACCTTATTTGCTCTCCTAACACTCATGTGTTGATGCCCCCCCCCCGTTTTGATGTTTCACGAGTAGTCTGCCAATATAGCCGGGTTCCAATTTATTTTAAAACATTTATGCATCACTGAAATATACTGATTGAAACCATCGCCATGTTCATCGGCCACATCTCTAAAATTATCGACAAAATATTCGACAGTGACAATTTTCAAAACACTGCAACTAATTCGATAAAAAAAAAGGCATAAATGTATTTTCTATGTCATTAGGAATACAAAAATGTCATCATATTTCCTGTGCGTTTTTGAGTGTTGAAGTGTTATTACTAAAAATATCAGTAATCTATTAGATGAGTAATTAAATATGAATTTGTTGCTCTGACAACGCTCATCCTGTCTGCTACTTCCTGTCAAATCACAGTCATCAGCGTTTTTAAAGCAACGAAGTTCTTTGAACAGACACATTGTCCATAGCCGGCTACACTTACACAAATTAGTATACACTAGTTTCCATCCAATATTTTAAATTAATATTTGCATTAAAATGAACACATTTATACAGGGTGGCTTCCTTATAAATAGTCCAATATCTCTAATCTTTCTGTTAACGAGCGACACCAGGAGTCAAAATACAATTATTTTCCAACAAGATGGCGCTTCATGTCACACATCTCACAAATCACTGACACGAGTTCCTGGCATGTTTATGGACGAGATAACAATAAGCAAAGAGTTATGGCCACCACGTTCCCCGTACTTGTCATCATGTGATTCTTATCCTTTGGGAACTTTAAAACAAGACGTTTATGCAAATAATCCTCACAATCACGACTAAAGGAGAACATTATCAACGCTATCAGGAGAATCACTAGAGAATCAGGAGAATAACTAGAGAGGATAAACAGGCAGTATCTGCAAACATTGTAAAGCCGTAAAATGCATATATGTTAACGGGAAGCACTTCCATCATCTTTTATAATACATCAGGTAATTTAATAAATGCTACAGGTAATTTAAACAATAAAATAATTTCTTCAACTCTACGAAATTTTCGGGACTACTTTTAGTTATATTTTATATCTATATATCTATCTAAATCTATCTATCTATCTATCTATCTATCTATCTATCTATCAATCTATCCATCTATCTATCTACACACACACACACACACACACACACACACACACACACACACATATATATATATATATATATATATATATATATATATATATATATATATATATATATATATATATACATTATTTTTAATTACTGAAATGGTCCTGTATATGACCTTACACTATATCCGAGGGTAAGACCCCAGCTTGCAGGCTCTGGGGAATTTGGAGCCACCCTTTAATCGACATTGCTCCCAGGTCCACTCTGATCAGAAGTGGTAGTACCTGTCAAGGTTTCAACTATGGGTTACATAGAAACTGACTTGCAAAAAACAAATATATTCTATTAAAAAAACAATTCTTCCAAATCACCGAATTCGGTATGAAATAACCTGAAAAGGGTTGATATGCCGTAAAACAAAAACAACTAACCAACTAATTATGGAAAGGCATTGCTATAGTTTTCTACTGTTTATTATTATTATTATTATTATTATTATTATTATTATTATTATTATTATTATTATTATTATATTATCTTTATATATACGTATATATTTTTTCTTTTGTGGAATTATTCTTTATTCACTTATATTTCCTGTTTATATATACACAACCTCATTTAAGAAGCTCAATGTAATTACAGAGCATATCATGAATAAATGACAATATAGATTTACTGATTGATATAATAATTAAGTGAATGTTTTGTGCTACGAAACATACTGTCAAGAATTGTGAATGTCAACTGAATTAAAGGAATACATTTTGAGGTGGTCAAAATCATGAAATTTGGAATACAGACGTTTGTCATTTATTCATTATATATATATATATATATATATATATATATATATATATATATATATATATGTGCAGCAGTACCCGACGGTGATTGGGTACAAAACAAGCCTATAGAAAATGGACTGTGATTGATGTAAGTATGATAGGTTATGAAAAGAAGGGGGTTGTAAAAGATAGGTTTTGATACTCAAAAATTTTACCCTAAGCAAAATATGATGAAAGTAAAGATAATTTTCGCGAAAATATATTTTTTTATATCAACTTTGTTTCCATTCGTAGCCAAGAGTTATGAACAAAATGATATTTCCTTACAAAGAGAAAATGTTATATATGTAATAATGTAAATATACAAGAAATAAATGTTACCATAGTCAATAAAAGTTACTTTTATGGTAGAAAAGTTCATTGGTTTGTATTTTTAAGTAGTTTGTAAATTTTATGTTTTTAATTCACAAACCGGTTTGAAAAAATCTAAATGGCCACGACTTGGAGAGCCCCGTTTTCAATTTGAAGGACGGGCACCTGAGCATTCTGTGTTAGCAATTTAAGAGAGTTCCGTCAACGTAAGTAATATTTATAAACATATTTCAATGTTTTCCGTTATTTGGTGCTTGAGGAATATACGATTATGGCATGTGTACTTTATATAAAAATTAATTTAATTAATTATCGCCTCAAATTTCGTTTTAATTTCAGTTCGCTGAAATTATTTAAAGTAAAGTGCATTAAAAACTATTTGAAAACAAAAGAAAAACATGAACTGAACTTTTATTGACTATGCTAACATTTTCTTCTAGTATATATATTTTTTCAGGTAGTCGTGTGTTGGCTTTTTTTGCTAAACACTCTTACTAAATTATGTCGACGAAATATTGAAAAACAAAAAAAAAACAGTTTTGAAAAATAATGAAACTTTATTTACTTAAGTAAAATAATCCGAAACAGCAAAATCGAATATCAAAAAAGAAGACACGTAATTACTTAAGTTTTTAAAACAAAGATGAAGCAGAACGGCTCCGTTTCAGTTTTACAGTATTGAACGGCGTAGTATCGGATTCAGGGTTGTACTATTGTAATGTAAAGAACACGCAGAAAGGGTTGAAATCAACTTAATTCCTTCTAGTACACTACGAAAAAAGCTTAAACAGATATATAAATAAAAATAAAAAGGTGATGTAAATGATTTTAAAAAGACACCTAATCACGTGAGCAGGATTTTTCCTTCTTTTGACACGATAACAAGTAACGTTCTTATTTTTTATTATTTATCTATTTATCTATTTTCGAAAGAGTGCCACGTGCAAGTGGAGAAGGAAAAAAACAGAGTTATGCAAAATTTGTGTCGAGAATTGTCTAAAGTTCCGACCTTTTTTGTCTCTCACTTGAATTTATTCCCCACAATATGATTCAACTCCAAAAAATAAATAAAACCTAACGTGAATTAAGATTAAAGTTAAAGTGTTATTTGGACCCTCACCAAAATATTATGAAAATAAAAATAAAATCGATAAAACCCATAATTTATTATACCATACCTGTTCACACTGAAACACTTATCACAATATTCTGTGGATCTATATTTAAAAAACCTTGTTAAACTTTGTGACATATTTACATTCTATGGAGGTCAGGCGTAAATGAACACCCAATAATTGTATTATACAATATTTCTTCAAACTGAAACATAATTATCAAAGTATACTTACGCAGATAGATATGAAAAGTCTTTGTTAAAGTTTGTGCCATATTTCCATGGAGTACAACGCGAACGCAGACCCCACAATTTTATTATATCATCCCTATCTAAGTTGAAACATACTTATCAAAATATTCTGATGTACATCTCTATCAAAACCCCTTGTAAACGCTTTTTTTTACATTTTTTATTTCCATACTTTGGGGGCCTGGCGCGAAGGCTGACCCCACAATTTTTATGAATCACCGTTCTGCCAGATCAAGCATACCCATTCCTGATCATCGACACAGCTTCTATCATTATATGTAATCAGTTTTTTTTAATAGTCCACCATATAGGAGCCTATTCCTGACAAGAGACCCACACAGACGTTCAGTTTTATATCATAACATATAATATATATATATATATATATATATATATATATATATATATATATATATATATATATTAAGTTAATGGTTGCAGTGCTGTGTTAAATTCTAAACTAGGTTTGCCTTGTAATTGTTTAATTTCCACTGTTTAAAAAGATACATCGGAACTATGGTCGAGTTTACATCGATCAGACCATTAGGAAAACCACACTGAAGATGAGATCATATGTCCAAAGTATCCAAAACAATTCGAAGTATTATAATGATTGTTTCAGAAGTTTCCTTGAGATTTTTGTAGTTCACATAT
The DNA here is from genome assembly GCF_053919585.1 of Euprymna scolopes. Lineage (NCBI taxonomy): Eukaryota > Metazoa > Mollusca > Cephalopoda > Sepiida > Sepiolidae > Euprymna > Euprymna scolopes. The sequence goes on along the minus strand of NC_136492.1, from coordinate 87,368,717 downwards.
GCAACGTTATACTACATCTAGAAATAAATTTCAAACTATAAAAATGATGTTAATTTACAGGAAAAAGTTTACATTATTCTTTCGGAAATATTTACAAGAATTGTTTGAAATTTTAGGCATGAATCATCTTTAGAATTGGTTTTTGTATCTTTTTCCCGAATGTATGTCTAAATGTTTTGAAAAGCAAAGCTTCTCTTTGTCTCGCTATTCACTACCTCTGCATCTCGCAACGTTCATTCTGTAAATGTTATTTGCAGTACGTGATGTACAACATAAAGCCAGATCTAAAAAAAAATTGCATATGCTTACATATAAAAGTCAACGTATTATTATACTCTTTTTAAATATATCTTCGGGCAACTTTCCAGGCTTTTCTATTTGTTTTGTTTCTTTTTTTTTGTTTGTTTATTTTGTTTTTTTACATTCATGATTTATGTTTTTCATTTCAAAGTTGAAACTGGCGGAAATACAAACCGAGAAACGAATCAGTTGATCATAAGTCTTTCTTAATAAATACACATTGTTGTGCGGGTTATATTATGAATTAGTCTGCTCATTAGGCGGAGAAACGGCTGGAGGATTCATTCTACAAATGGTAAAGGTCTGAGAATGGTAAATATTAGTAGGTTGTCTAATAAGCCATAAACCTCGAAATGATGTCTAAAAAGCAATAATCCCCGAGAGGTTTTGCTAATAAGGACCGATTCATTGGAGTTTGTCTCATAAGCACTAATTTGATAGATGTTCTAACTGATCGCACCTAAGTCATGTGCTCAAGTTAACTTTAAACATTATTACTATATATTGGTACAATATAATAATCTACATTGAATTGGTTTCATAATAATAACTACGTAGTCAGCATGAATGAAAATATATTTACGCATATTTTACGATCGAGCAACGCAGGGCGGAATTCAAGAAATCACTAAACAGCGTGATATCTTCTAATAAGCAAAAATCCGGGAGACATTTTGTATTCACTATTTCACGAGATGTTTTATAAGAAGCACACACCTAGGAGAGATTTTGTAATCACTATTCCTTGTAATCACTAATACGCACAAATACACGAGAGGTTTTGTTATCACTATTTAATGAGATGTTTTATAATAAGCACTAATCAGCGAGAGGTTTGAAATCACTATTTATCGATATGTTTTATAATACATTCTAACCCGCGAGAAGTTTTGTAATAACTATTTCACAAGATGTCTTATAACAGGCACTAGTCCGAGAGAGGTTTTGAAATCACTATTCCACGAGATGTTTTATTATGAGCACTAATCCGCGAGGGTTTTTGTAATCACTATTCTACGAGATGTTTTTTAATAAGTACAAATTCAAGAGAGGTTTTCTAATCATTATCCCAAGAGATGTTTTATAATAAGCACTGATTCACGAGAGGTTTTATAATCACTATACTACGAAATGTTTTATTATGAGCACTAATTCGCGAGAGGGTTTGTAATCACTATCCCATGAGATGTTTTATAATAAGCACTAATTCGCGAGAGGGTTTTAATCATTATTCCACGAAATGTTTTATAATAAGCACTAATCCGAGAGAGGTTTTGTAATCACTACTCTACTAAATGTTTTATAATAAGCACTAATCCGCAAGAGGTTTTGTAATCACTATTCCACGAGATGCTTTATAATAAGCACTAATTCGCAAGAGGTACTGTAATCACTATTCCACGAAATGTTTTATAATAAGCACTAATTCTCAAGAGGTATTGTAATCACTACTCTACTAAATTTATTATAATAAGCACTTATCCACGATGGGTTTTGTAATCATTACTCTACTAAATGTTTTATAATACGCACTAATCTGCGAGATATTTTGTAATCTGTATTCCACGCGATGTTTCATAATAAGCACTTATCTGCGAGAGGTTTGCTATCACTATTCCACGAAATGTTTTATAATAAGCACTAATTCACTAGAGGTATTATAATACACACTGATTCGCAAGCAGTTTTCTAATAAGCACTAATACGGGGGAGGTTTTATAAAACATACTAGATCGGGGGTTTATTATGCACGGGTAAAATGCATTGAAACAAATACATAGAAGATATTGCCAAGGCTGCTGCTAAGAAGGATGGATTCGTCTAACACGCTTAATAATTAACCATAATCTGAATGTATCATGAATATATACAAAACTGCGATTACACCATGCATGGAATATTGTTACCACATATTGTAAATCAGCAACTGGTCTTTCTTTATTTGGCGAGTTTTAGAAAGCGTCTTCGATTTAAAACGTCGCACACAGTCACAGAACAGTCTTCGAGTTTTGTCTCATCGCTTCGATATTGCATCATCTTTTTTTTTACAAGTATTTGGATGAAATGTGTACCATCAAAGTTGTAACATGTAGACGTAAATACTATCGACTATTCCGCAGAAAAAAATCCCCGACTTGATAGCATAAGTGTCCCTACTCTGGATATTTCTCCCTTATTTTTTTTTTTTTTTTAAATTTTCCACCGATATCATATATTTTCGACCGTGCTGACATTGAAAAGTTTAAGTAAACAGACATCTCGCTTTTCAACTGCCAACTTAAAATGTCCCTGTATACATGGGCTATAATTCACAATAGCATCTTCTCGTCTTAGTGACAATTTGCATTGTTTAGGGTGAATATGTGTGAAAAAGAAACCGGTTTTTGAAGAAAGTTTTAGAGATATGAAATAACGAAGACGAGTAGAATCCCGGGATACGGCATTACACTATCCCAGAGTTGGGATTGTAAGGTGAAATATGCGTATGGCGCGTCATAAGCAAAATTATAGCGCATATTTAAAATTAGTTACAAAATACTATACATTATATAATATACATGTATATAATAGAAACATTATAAATAACACCGTAAGCCGGGAGGCACCGTAACCAGGGACCCGAAAATCATCGTATTCCACATCGTGACTTACAAAATCGTATCCCGAGCCTACCGTATCCTGTGGTTCTAACATATAATGAATAAATAAAACGTGGAATCATTACTTTATTGTACTTAAGTAAATGCCCCATTCTAATTTCTAATCGAAATTTTTCATCGTTAATTAATTTCCATCATATCACTCCAACCAATTAGATAATCCAGTATATAACCCAAACTCAGTTTTCAGTTTTAAGAGACTGTTGAAAGTTTATGACAAAATGTCCAGCGAATAATGAAGACACACGACAACAATAAACAATAACAACATTCAACATTCGAGTGTACAATCATAGATGTAAATCTTTAAATTATTAGCGTGGCATGGTCGTAAATTAAATTAAATATTACATTTTAAGTTATAGAATTGATATGTACTTTGCTTGAAGCATTGTGTAGGAGAGATTTAGAAGGGTGTCACATGGATGTGGTTGTTATGTCCCTCCTAACAACCACATCCCCTAACCCAAACACGCCAACAGTCGGCTAACAGCACCCCCTCCCGCACACCCCCTCACACACACACCCTCCCTTCCTCATTCCCAACCTCACTCTCCATCTCTCCTTCAACAGTCAACCCATGTCAACTAGTGAGCTTAACTGGTTGGCCTACATTGAAAAAGCAACGACGTAAATAAATTAAACAAATAAATAAATAATATGCAGCAGCAGAAATAAAGACAACGAAATAAATATAGAATATACAAAATAGAAGACAAAATAAAATACAGATCATATAAAAAGAACAAAAATGAAAAAAAATAATCTTACAAGTTCAACAATATGCTAATCACCTAAAACACGCTATACATCTAAATCCCCCCTCCTTAACTTTGCTGCGAGACTCCACACAGCCATTTAATCCATTCCCTTCGTTTGACCCGGCATGCTCTGAATATAACTGTTACGTCCACTATCTGAAAAGAGGAATTTTTCCCAAAATATATTCTGGATAATTCACAGACACAACAATAAGACATTTATACTTAATACAACTGAATAAATATATGTATATATATATATATATATATATATATATATATATATATATAGACATATATATATATATAGACATATATATATATATATATATATATATATATATATATATATATATATATATATATATATATATGAACTACTTGATTCGTAAATCGCCACTTTTTTTCGTCTTCTCTCATGAACACCGACTATATCTCATTCCTCGCATTGTGATATCCTTCTAAATCTCTACTACATATTTTCAGTTAACTAGATTTCGTAGTTATTATTATTGGATCCAATCCTCTATTGATGATTATAATATACTTAATATATAATACCGGCCGCCGCACCTAGCGAGATAGTAAAATACGCTTAAATATGATAGTTTGACTTAAATGTCAGTGTACTTAATACAGAGTAGAGGTCGCTTAAACATATTTAAACGTATGCAGTTTTCATAATTATTAGTACATAGACAATACTCTAATGATTATTATAGTGAACCCAACAATGATAGTTTTAGATAGTGATTTGAAAAGTAAAAAAAAAATGTGACTTGGGTATTATCGGCTAAAATTTAAACCAATGTATTTGGCTCTCCAATATTATTCGTCACTATCTTATTTATATCTGTATGCATAGAAAAACTTGAAAAAAAAAACGTAATTTAACATAAATTTGATAAAGCGTGGTGAATAAACGTTAATTCGATTAACACCTACGATATTTTATTTCAATTTTAATTTGCGAAGAAACAATATTACCGGCTAAAAACAAAGTAATATTGTTCCAGAGGTCCGACATTCTTATATACTAAATTTCGGGTTTGTACATCAAACACTGACAGATTATATTTCTATATCTATATATCTATCTATCTATATATATATATATATATGAATGTGTATATATATGCGTGTGTGTGCGTGTGTATATGTGTATGAAGGGTGTGTGTGTATAGTGTTACATGAAAAGGGTTGTCCAATTTTCATATAAGATAAAAATAACAGAGAATTAGTTAAATGAAAATGAAATCAGATAAAACAAGGATTGGACCTTGTAGATAAGTTTTTAAAGAACAATATGTTTAAATGGAATGGCCAGTTAAATTGTTGATTCTGTTAAAATATTTAAGAAATACAAATTTGGCTGGAAATTATTCACATTCTTAGAAAGAATGCATAATAAAATATGGGTTATAGAATTAGACATGTTGGTTAAATTCCTTTGTAACACAACAAAGAAAATGGGAAATTTCCTGGTCGTCAGAAATGGTTTCCAAACGTGCAAATTGTGCATGTTTGAAACATGTGAGTTGTGGTCCCGTTGACCAGACATACGTGTTATTTCTCAATATAGGAAAGGGTTCGAGATTAGTTAAGGGGAATCAGATCAGTCAGAGCAGAGAAGCAGAGAGATTCAGACCGATTCTTCGTTAGAGTCAAGGCACCCTCTGGAAGCGAGAGGTTTTAGAGGTAACCATGTAAACAACTTTGAATCCCTGAAATACAGAATCAGGTCCTACCGGTCGAAGAAATAAACGTATCATCATGTGTTTTTATAACTGCGGTCTTGTGTTGTGCCATTCCACCCAAAACAAACGTAAAGTGAAATTGTATTAATATGAAGTTTGTGTTTATAAAAATGTACAACTGTCAAAACGTTAATGTCAAACGCACTCTCGGTCGATAGATATTCATAAATGCCCTCTCATTGTGTATTACAAGCCGGCGACTCTCCTGTATTAACATGCACCCTGTCTCATTATATATACAGAACTGTCTCGCTCTTTATATATACCCTGTTTATGTCTCCAACATGCTATCTCCACACATACGAACACACTAAGACTCTTGCTAACATAAACAACAACAAATACATAAGTCGTCATCTTAATACCACCCATTACATAAAAATATGTCTATGTATGTTTGCGTATATTAAGATGTGCGATTTGCAAAAGATAGGCCCAGCCATTTCCGAACCTATGAGATAGGAACTGAAAAGCACAAACAAAGTTACTTTTATATAATTCATATATATATATATATATATATATATATATATATATATATATATATATATAAATGTAATATACATATATATATGTGCGTGGGTGTGTGTGTACGTGTGGAGTGCGAGTGCGTGTATGCATGTATGCGTGCATTAAGATGTATTAGAGTCCTATTTATTCTCGCAATTTACTGTATATTATTTAGTCGAACGCTAAGGGTAAACCACAAATTATCCTACAGAAACAAAACGCTGTATGAAAGTTGGAAAAAAATT
>NC_136492.1:87329984-87357484 GCF_053919585.1 Euprymna scolopes | reverse complement strand
CGTCTTGTAGCTCTTTTATTAAAACTGCAAAAGTATTTATCTAAGCGACCTGGGGCACACGGCGTAGTCCAGTCGTAAACTATGCTTGAATATGATATTTTAATTCATGCAGATGTCGTATATATTATTATAGAGTAAATTTTCTAGTGATTCTCATATAATATAAAGTATATATATATATATATATATGCATATATATATATATATATATATATATATATATATATATATATGTATATAACTTGAGTTCCTTCGGTTATAATCGAAACCGGAACTAAAACTTATGGAGAATTCTTTATATAATATTTATTACAAAGAAATGGAAGATCATAACAATTAAATTACAGTCACTCGGAAGAAAAAAGATGTAAACGTGACACACAAAATAACACACACGCTATCGTATTAATATATAATTAAGATAAGATAAGAAGATAAGATATATTATACTGGGTAAAATATAAAATGGCGATTAAAAAAAATAGATGACATGAGTGCCTTCAGTAAGTATCGAAACCGAAATAAAAATGATGAAGTATTTTTGTATCCGTATTTATTACAAAAATGTATGTATATTCCGGAATTAAATCTCAACCAATGAAATTTGCCGGAAAGCGTGACACACAAAAGAACACACACGCTATCGTATTAATATATAGATTCTCTCACATTCTGGAGGTTCTATTTCTTATTGCTCGTAAGGTAAGCTTGTCGTGATGACATCCTTAGCAAGAGATATATTATTACTTCTCAGAGATCGACATGGGGTATAGCTGGTCGCGGTGATCACATTCCTTGTTCTAGACGAAGTAGGTCCATTCCACTTTCGGATTTCGTTGCGGTTTGCTTAATCTGTGTTGGCTCATAAGACTTTCTTGTGTGCGTTGCGTTTGTTTAGTGGGTAGAGTGCTTGACTCACATGCAAGAGGCTCGGTTTCTAATCCCGAGTTCGGATGTGCTTAAAGATGGTCCCAAATGAGGGCGAAACTCGAGCCTCGGACCCCGGTTTGTTGGCTATCATCGCTCTTGTGGGCTGCGACGTTGTCTGGCTGTTGAAATATTTCTATATTCTCTCGCAATTTTGAAAATATGATCATAATTTTTAGTTTTTAATTTTTGTGCTAACCAGTGGAATCATAGCTTGTCAATAAATATTGTTTTACTAACTAATTTCTCATTTGGGATAATAACGATTCTCTAATTTTATCATGCCACTTTTTTATGTCTACAACATTCCTGCTCTAATAACTTTAAACCTAAAAAAGCATAAGCTGCACATCTAATCCTGCCAGTCTGTTTACGATAAGCTCATTATACGACAAAATGACCGTTCAATATATACATAAGCATTGTATCCAAAAAGTTCAATTTCATTAAAGGAAAATAAATTTCACACAACCATACATTATTCAGCTGTTGTCAGATTCCTTTAAATCCTATTCTTCTTAGAGTCCCTAAAGTATCGGCAAGATGAACGTTTCCTTGTCATCAATGCGGTGTGGCAATCCACTTTTATATATATGCCTATATACAATACACTTTCAGAAATGACACGTTGGGAATTTATGTATGTAATTATAATTTCTTATTTATTTCTGCTTTTTTTCTTTGCCAATTCGTTTAATTTTCGGATGATGAATTACACTTTGGTCTATTATTGTTATCTGAGGAGAGAATACTTCGTACTACCTTTTTAATGGACACACACACACGCACACGCACACACACATATACACGCGCGTGCGCGCAAAAAACACATATCCACCCATACATATATATATACATATGTATATATATATGTATATGTATATATATGTATATATAACTATATATATATAATTTTATATATATATATAACTGTATATATACAAACACCAATTTATATATATTTATATATAGATAGACCCACACACGCACACACACCAAATTATAAATATGTGTATATATAGACATATACACACCAATTTATAAATATATATACACCGATTTATATATATATTTATATATATATATATATATATTTATAATCGTGTATAAATATATATAAATGCAAATAGATACATTTATATATGTAAATTTACAGACATATATATGTATTCACATATATATATATATATGTATATATATATGTATACATATATATATATACATATATATATATATATATATATATATATATATATATATATATATATATATATATATACATAGTGTGTATACGTGTGAGTCCTATTTATATTTTACTTACCTTCCCAACTCTGTATTGTTCTGAGATTGATTTCATTTTCTGGAGAATTCCATTTTGCTGATGCCGATGTCCCAAGGCTAAAAACGACAGGGTTATTGCCAATTTATAGATGCCATTGTTTTCGGAAATATAATTTCTGACTCTATTCCGACCGGATATTTACATTTCTGTCACGGCTGTTCAACATCTTAATGGCAGTAGAAGAGGAAAAGGAAGGAGAAATGAAAAGGAAACGGCGGCAACAACAACAACAACAACAACAACAACAAAGAAAACGTATGAGAAGATGCAGCGGGAGGAAGAGAAGTGATGAAGAAATAAAATATAGAAAATTGTAAATTTAATAACAATAAAGAAAAGATTAAAGGGAGTAATAATAATAATAATAATAATAATAATAAGAAGAAGAAGAAGAAGAAGAAGAAGAAGAAGAAGAAGAAGAAGAAGAAAAGACCAAGAAGAAGATGTAGAAGAGGAAGAAGAAGGAGGAGAAGGGGGAGGAGGAGGAGGAGGAGAAGAAGAAGAAGAAGAAGAAGAAGAAGAAGAAGAAGAAGAATCAAAAGAAGAAATAGAAGAAAAGGCAGAAAGAAGAAAGAAAAATATTTATTCTTCAAATGTTATGGCAATTCTGGACTTCGCAGTTTCTACGCAAATAAGAACGTCTGATTGTTCCACAAAAGATTAATATGAAAGAATTTTCCGATGTCTAATTTTTAACGCACTGAAAAGTTAAGTCTCATTTTTACGATATGTTTTTTTTTTATTTTAAAAAATTGTTAAATGCACGTACAGTATAATTAACGAAAAGTCGCTTCATCCCTACGTTCAATGGTTTTCTAAACGATCTAAAAATTAATTTACTTGGCCGACGTCCGGTGTCACAAGGACGTCACCATAGAAAAGAAATTTCCTCCCTTTACAGTCCCTCTTTATCAGGTAAAAACCATTAAAAACATTTCCTCGACCAAAATGTTAAAAAGAAAACAAACAAAAAATGGCTGTCTATTTACGGTTTAAAATTAGCCGGTTTATTTAATAATTTCTTTTAAAGGCTATGCTGATAAAAGACCGTGAGATTTTTTTTTTATTATAGATTCTTTTTAAAATTCTTTTATACTTCATAGTAAAAAATTTTCAGAAAAAAAAACAATGTAATATGTGATGAATTTTCATTTAAAATAATGCAATTTTTTAATAAATTCTTTTTAGATTAAAATGGTTTAAAAATACTAAATTGTTTTAAATTCGTCATATTTTTGTTTTATTAAATTTGGATTCATCTATATATTAATACGTTAGTGTGTGTGTTAGTTTCTGTGTCACGCTTATATTCGGGGCGTTTAATTGTTATGTACTTCCATTTCTTATTATAAATAAATTTACCATTAATCCTTCATAAGTTTTGGTTTAAATTTCGATTACAGCTGATGTCACTTCAACCATCTATTTTTTATGAATATTTTTATCAAGAATTCTTCATACGTTTAAGTTCCGGTTTCGAGTATGGCTGAAAGAACTCAAGTTGTGTGTATATATATATATATATATATATATATATATATATATATATATATATATATATATATATATATATATATATAAAATAAGACATCATTTTTCCCACAACCTGCAAGCAGTTAGACATAATACCCGCCGGACTTAAGATTAAGAACCACTTCCAGGGTGCATCTAATACAAACAATACACTTAGAACAAAACAAATATATGAAACTTCCTCGCCCAAGTTACAGAACCTCGCTATAAAAGCATTTTATGTAAAACAAAAAAAAAACTCTCGAACACATGCGACAGAAACAAGTCTAATCTCCGTGATTTACTTACACATACCACATTTACGGAAACCTCCAGAGACCTCAGCACAATCTTCTCTAAACATATCCGCCAATGTTTCCTATTCGAACTACGGAAACGCAACACATTAATCAACAAAGATCAAGTGTTAAACATATCTACAACCAACAAAACCCATACACCATCAGTAGACTTCTAAAAAATAATAACACGCAATGCATCCCCCCAAAATCACAGTGCACCAACATTGCCAACTTATCGGACCACCAACTTTCAGAAAACGAAAGCTGAAGAACTCTCATTCTGCTCATCCAAAAACCTGAATCCGGTGAACATATGCTATGACATGGAGGACTATATTCGAAGAATAAAATTAACGAAATACTTCCATAATAACAAACAACAGCAGCCACCAATTATATATATATATATATATTGTATATATATATATATATACAATATATATATATATTTTATATATATATATGTATATTGCATATATACAACATATACATATCGTATATATATATATATACATATATATATACATATATATGTATATATACAAAATATATATATATATTGTATATATATATATATATATATATATATATATATACACACACATATATATAGTTTTTATTTCGGTTTCGATCCAAGCTAATGCACCAAACCCATATATATATATCTATATATATATATATATATATATATATATATATATATATATATATATATATATGAATGTAAATGTATAAAACAGAATGCGTAAAGTATAAAAGATTATAACTTTTCTTTATTCGTTTTCAATTGGTGACGTGCAGGAAAATTACGAAAAGAAATTAAAAAACTTTTTTTACAGGTATATTTTTTCGACCGATCCTTCAGTCTTCATTGGTGTAGTGAAAGTATGAGCATACACCGGGAAAGGGGGAATAGAAAAGGAAGGAAGGCAGGAGGGGGAGGAGAAGGAGATATAGCCAAGATAAATGTATGCATATATACACATATACATATATTAACAAATACACATGCACATACATAAATGTTTGCGCATATATTTACACGTAGAGACAGCTATACATATACACACAAGTTTGCATAAGCGAATATAGGGAGAAAGAGGGACAGAGGAAGAGAGGGGATGAATAGAAGTATAGGTTTTCGAGAAATACATACATACATATATATATATATATATATATATATATATATATATATATATATATATATATACATATACGGTAATATGAAGAAAATTAACACTTAAAGAAAATGTGTTTTTTAAAAACACACACACATATACATGCACACAGATATATCCACATATACATATATATATACATATACATACACATACAAATACATATACATATATACACGTATACTGACGTGTACATACACTTTCAGGTTCATATACACATACACTCGCATAAATACATACATATATGCGAACATAATGCGCACTCACATACACATGCATAGACTAATGTGTATGAGAGTATAAAGAAAGAAAAAATTAAGGAAAATGTGAAGGTTTCGGAAAGAGTTAAAAAAAAAGAAAAGTTAATATGGGGATATTACCGTGCATTTTAGTCCTATGGAAAATGTTTATGGAAAATCTGTGTAGTTATAAAAATTGTAGTCATTGAGTAGTCCTAGGTTTTGTTAAAGCCTGAAGTGTGCGTGTTGAGTTTTAGAATTAATTTCTGTTCATATTTTCGTCTCTGGTGTTGTGTAATAGAATTGGATGCTATGAGGATGTATCTGATGTTGACTATTGTGTGGTTAGGTAAATTATAGTGGATACCTACTCGATGCTGTGTAGATTTGTCTTTAGTGGCATGTTTGTTGTTATTAAGGCGTAGGCGGAACTCCAGGCCTGTTTCCCACACGTCATTCCCTTAGATATATTACATTTGAGCTATTGCAATTTAGAGGGGGAGGTTTGAGATTGATGTTGGTGCCTGGCGGGGTGAATATGCTGTTGGTGTTAATATGTGTACATATTAGACATCTGCAAGGTTTATTTCATTGACATATGAGGGTGCGGTTGATCCGAATGGATGTGAGTAAGGAATGTAAGTTGGGGAGCTATCGTTTGGCACAAATGGGTGGTTTATTGTATATTGTGTTGAGTGTGATGTCCTGTTGTAATTATTGGAACATCTGTTTCATGGGGTTGTATAAATGTTTGGTGTTTTTTTTATTATTGAAATGATACACCATAGGTATTCGTGTGGATATTTTGTTGTTTTTGTATGTTAGGTGTCTGCTAATGTGTGATGATCTGCTGATGGTTTTTAAAAATATTTTAGATGGATAGTTTCTGCGAAGAAAGTGGTTGATTAACATGCCTACCTGTGAGTCATAATCGTCTGGGTCTGTGCATATCCTGTAATGCGCAGGCATTGACTGTATACGATTGACTTTTTCGTTGTGATTGGCTGGCAACTTTCAAAATGTAGGTAATTGTGTCCATAGGTCGCTTTTCTGTGTAGAGATGTGGTGATATAATTATTTGAAATATTAACCAGAACGTCTAAAAATGTGTGGTTGAGTGTTCAATCCGGAATTTAATACTATTATGGCAGTTGTTTATATGCTGGAAGAAGTCTATCAATGTCTTTTCACCGTGTGGCCAAATGTCAAAGATGTCATCTATGTATCTGTAATAGTGTGTCGGTTTGAGGTGGTGTGTGTGTATGTATTTTTGTTCGAATGTGTGCATGAAGATGTTGGCATAGCTGGGAGCCATTCTAGTTTCCATGCCTGTGCTTTTATTTGTAAAAAGTGTTTGTTGTAGAATGTAAAATTTGTATGCGTTAGAATGTACTCTATAATGCTGCATATGTTTGTTATGTGGGTGTCTTGTAAGTTCTGGGTTTGTCAAAAACTGCACGCGGATATTCCTTCCTCATGTGGAATATTCGAGTAGAGAGAGGAAACATCCATCGTGAGGTGTATTGTGTTGTCTGGTAAGTTACCGATGTCGCGTAGGATCTGTAAGAAGTGTGTCGTGTCTTTAATATAATAGGTCTTCCAGGTGGATGGATCTGAAAAGCCTTAGCTATGTGGTATGTGTCTGTTGGTTCGGTAATCGATGCCTCAGTGTTTCCCGTGTCTTCAAATGGGAGATGTGCGAGTATGTTACTGACTATTTTCGGGAGTTTATGAAGTTTTGGGATAGTGTAAAAGACAGCAGGATTATGATGCTCTCGTACTAATTTTTCAACGGTAGTCCTAATGGTTTGGTCTAGACTGCTGATTAGGGTGTTTAGTTAGGATTTGAATGTGCTGCTGGGATCACTGCGGAGTTATTTGTAGAATTCTCTGTTCGCTAGCTGTGTGTTTATTTCTGTTATGTAATCATTTGTGTTCATGATGGTGATAGCTCATCCCTTATATGCTGGTTTTATGGTGATGAGATTATTATTCTGTAATGATTTTATGGCCTGTTGTTCGTCCTTTGTGATATTATGGTGGGTTTCCTTGTGCAGTTTGGCTATGATGAACTTGTCTAATGTTTTTTTTTATTGTGCTGTTGTGTGCGTCCATTTTTAGACTGCGTCCATTGTGACGTGTCCAATGCTTAGATTTTGAATCCTTTGCACGTTTATTTGTTGTGGAATTGGTGGCTGCTGTTGTTTGTTATTATGGAAGTACTGAGGTTTTTGGATGAGCAGAATGAGATTCCTTCAACTAATAGCCTGGTTTCGTTTTCTGAAAGTTGGTGGTCCGATAAGTTGGCAATGTTGGTGCACTGTGATTTTTGGGGATGCATTGCGTGTTATTATTTTTTAGAAGTCTACTGATGGGGTATGGGTTTTGTTGGTTGTAGATATGTTTTAACACTTAATCTTTGTTGATTAATGTATTGAGTTTCCGTAGTTCGAATAGGAACCATTGGCAGAGATGTTTAGAGTAGATTGTGCTGAGGGCTCTTGAGGTTTCGTAAATGTGGTATGAGTAAGTAAATCACGAAGGTGAGATCTGTTTCCGTCGCATGTGTTCGAGAGTTTTTTTTGTTTTGCATAAAATGCTTTTATAGCGAGGTTCTGTAACTTGTACGAGGGAGTTTCATATATTTGTTTTGCTCTAATTGTATGGTTTGTGTTAGATGCATCCTGGAAAGGTGTTCTTTATCTTAAGTTCGCTGGGTATTATGTCTAACTTCTTGCAGGTTGTGGGAAAAATGATGTCTTACCTTATGTGTGCCAGTTTCCTTAGGTTTCCCTCAAGTTTTCTTCTAACGTGCAGTCCTCCACCATCAATGTGTGGTCCGAATTGCATGTTGTATCCACGTGTATTCCTTAGAAAGTATATATATATGAATGGAAATGTATAAAAAAAATACGTAAAGTATAAAAGCATATAACTTTTCTTTTTCGTTTTCAATTGGTGACGTGCAGGAATACAAAATAATATTATGAAAAGAAATTAAAAAAACTTTTTTCACATGTACATTTTTCGACCGATCCTTCAGTCTTCATCGGTGTAGTGAAAGTATGAGCATGCACGGGGAAAAGGGAAATTGAAAAGGAATGGAGGAAGTAGGAGGAGGGGAAGGAGGAGAAGGAGGTATAGCCAATGAGAACGTACCACGTCAGTTTTAAATATTTACACACATAAGTACGCACATACACACATGCTCACAGTATATATCCACATATAAAGGAAGAATTAAACAAAAAGTAAAAATGAAGAAACGCACCTTTAACTGTCCAGTATTTTGAATTGGAATGATATTATTTATTCCAAGAGAGAATAAGAATTCAAAGGATATAAGACGTTATGAGGAGAAACGCTATGATGTTCATTTGTAAATCAACGGCTATTTCTCGTTCGAAAAAGAACGAAAACGTCGTTTCCAAATTGAACCGTTAAAAACAGAAACGAAACGGTACTTTTTTTATTAATTTATATATTAATATGCACATACACATACGTATACAAACAAATACTCACATGTACAAATATATGCATATATATGCATATATACACACATAAATGTATGCATATATACACATATACATATATTAAAAAATACACATGCATATACATAAATGTTTACGCATATATTTACACGTAGATACAGCTATACATATATACACAAGTTTGCATAAGCGAATATAGGGGAGAGAGGGAGAGGGGAAGAGAGGGACGGGAAAAGAAGTATAGGTATGCGAGAAATACATACATATATACATATACGGAAATATGAAGAAAATTAACACTTAATGAAAACACACACATACATGCCCAAACATATATCCACATATACATGCACACATACATACATACATGCATATACATATAAATATATATGTGTATATATATATATATATATATATATATATATATATATATATATATATATATATATATTATTTTGGAAATCGCAACTTTTTCATATATAAAAATTGATTGAACATTAACTCCATAATAGGATATAGGAAATCTGCTAGAATTAAAATATCATATTTAAGTGTAATTTAGGACCGGGATTTTCCCGGGCGTTAGTACAAGCCTAGATCAATTCATTTGCAGTTTTAATTTTTTTTAAAAGCTACAATAATATCAGAGTGTCTCCATTAACATTGAATATCTATAGAATGCTAACATCAATAGGTTACATACGAATGAGTCTCATGTGCAATTTCAACAGTTTTCGCTAGCTTTATTTTTTGTGGTTTAAATTTTTTTTACTCCATTGTAATTACCACGGGTTTTGCTTGTTAAGTTATTATTTCAGCGCGTTCTGTAGTCTGCATGAGCACCAAATAATAATTGTTGCAAAATTTTAAAAGAACGATATCTTTACAAAATGAAAACTTATCATCTAAAACCATTATTTATTGCTTGCTTTATTATGTCTGATTCAAAGTTCGGAATTCAGCATTACTAGTCGTTGCAATGCCACAACAAAGGGAAAGAAACTATATTTTTTTGTACATATTTACAATCTGCAAATGAGATAGATTTGTTATAAATATAGACCTCATTGAAGAGTGTAAAGATCCTAAACTCGTTATTCGTCTATCTCCAGTTAGTTAATATTAAGTACATGCCGAAGTACAGGTCTGGAATATAAATCACTATAGAATGTTGCGCAAACAAGTATCTGCTCTCCCACTTGGTACTGTTTCTTTAAAACGCTATCCTTTCTTTTCTAATTCATACTTTCAAGTAAAAGTTCTCTAGTAAACATGTAATTACTCATTTAATTCTATTCTGGTGAATAAATACCCATTCGGAAACTTGCGAAGGTTAATTTATTTATAATCAATTTAATATATATATATATATATATATGCATATATATATATATATATATATACATACATATATATATATATATATATGCCGGTTTTTACTGATTACCAGTTTTACCATATATATATATATATATATATATATATATATATATATATATATATATATGTATGTGTGTATGTTCGATTACAGCTCAATCATGTTAACACACCGGTTATCGCCAGATCACCAAAGTTGGAAAACTGGCACGGTCTATCCTTCTCTCAAGGGTAGATGGGCCTCTATTGATCCGTAGTAGGCTATCCATCTTGTAATAGCGTCACGATAAACAATACCCTTGGTAGCCCTGGCGAAGAAGCAAGTATTCAGCTACAGACAAAATTTGAATTCCAAAGCAAACTCGTGTAGTGAGTTCAATCCCGGCTGCGACCGTATGTTATGTTATTGTATTATGCGTGTGTGTATTTTATTGAATTCTATGTAAAAAAAAAAGTGCATTCCCATTACGAAGACAAAGGTAATTTTTCGGTTAAATAACAGGCCAGAGAAACTCTGACGGCAGGTAACTCGAATTAATAAAGAACTACCTACAAATTAGCCAAAACCAAACCGGTTTTGGCAAAAAAAGTACAAATTCTAACCAAAATCAATATTTACATACAACGCTCACAACGCACACAACTAACACACAACTAACAAGGCAGATTTTCAATTTGTATTACAAAAATACTATACAAAAAGTCTTTCAACACATAGTGGTAAAATTATATATTATATCGGACATTGGATGACAAAAAATTATCAAAACTATACTTGGAAATCATCTCGATTATGACACAAACTAATTTTCCCGATGGAATAGTTTTTTTATATTCCACCCAGTAAAAGCAAAATTCGTTCAACTTACAGAATTAAACTGTAATAGGTAATATTATAATTTTATAAAATATATAAATGTACTCAAGTAGAATCCGTTCCTGTAAAAACAATTTGCAAATAGAGTATTTAAAGGCTAGTATCATTAACATGATATAAGTTCAGATACGCAAACATCAAAAATCAGAAAAAATGTTGTTGCAACCACAACAACATCAAGAACTACAAAAACAACAGACGCAACAATAACAACAAAAACACCGATTCAACAACAAAAAAGAAACTGAGGTAAGGTCTGCACAACAAAAAGGAAATATAGAAAGCCATAAACAAGTACAACAACAAAAAGTTGAAGACCAACTAATGAAAAACAGAAAAATTGCCCTCTAAAACCTTAAAACTTGATCACCCAGAAAGAGTAACATAGAATATTACAAGAAACACTTTGAAGAGCCTGACCTATGCAGAAAAACCGTTCAAAGAATTTTTTGAAAGGAATGTGGACCTTTTCAACTTATAATGCGAATACTGGCCTGGCAAAATATTCAACTGTTTTACGAAAGTTACAAACTACTGAAAATAGTAAATATGTGGACTAAATCCTTCCTTAACAAAATGTTGCAGTTCGCACAAAATCCGGAATTATTTTTAGAACAATTTAGGCCCAATACTTAATCGTTCCATAAAAGGTGGAAATATTTTAATTTATCAAGGGTGGAAGACGTAGATTATTTACCGTTTCTGCAAGTCGTAAAAAAAAACGGTAACAACTTTAGGTTAGTGGATGTGTCGATAAAGACGTTTAAATTCCTCATGTTTTGCTCAGAAACTGGTGTCTTCAAAGAATGTCGGATTCAGACGAAAAGTCGAAGCGAAACTTACGGGAGATTATCAAAGGGTACTAAGCGAAAATGTGAGTCTAAAAACAAAGAAATCCGGAATGGCATATGTCAGGAAAGTAAAGTATAAATCCAAAAAATAATCATAAAAAGGGTAAGAAGTGGAAAAATCAAAAGCTGAATAGAGAGTTCACCTACTGACTTTGAAATCTCAGGCTTGACGAGGTTGATATTAATCCAATATAAATCCACTCAGAATTAAACTTCTGGGTAAGAACCTTTGGTAAAATAATCTTGAAACAATTTTAAATGTCGGTAATCGATCAGGAAGCACTTCATAGATAAATTCTAATGCAATTTTCCGCGATAAACTGATTCTCAAGAGACGTTCATCTAATGGTAAATGATTCCAAAAAGGTTTTAGAAGTGCTTGAACTCTTATATAGCGTTCTCGGATGAAATAATCTTCAATGAATTTTCATCAATTTGTAATCGATCCAGAGAGATCATGTCTGCAAACATATCCAAAGAAGCTATTATATTTTTTAAAAAAGAGCAGTAAATATAAGGAAAGCTGAGAACTAGAGAAAGTGGGATATTATATTTCAGAAAGTGTAAAAATAATCTAAAAGTGTATTTTTATGATTTTCAAGGAAACCAGGTAAAATTAAAGATTATATAAAATTCAAATCAAAACATATAGAGTTTGTATTAAGAATAATTTAGGTGACAGGAAGTCCTCGTGGAGAAGCAATCCAATAGATGTAAGCTAGAAGCATCAAAAAGATAAAATAAAATAAGCAAAAATATTAAAATTTAAAAAACTTTGAAAAGAAAGTTATAATGAAAAGGAGAAAAATATTAAACAATAATGATTTTAAAAAAAGAGAAAGAAATATAAATAAACAAAGCAAAAACAATAAAAGATTGAAACATATTGTTTATGCCTTTCCCAAGGATAGATATAGATTCAATCGGATTTTAAAACTTCATAAAATATTACCACAACCATTGAAACAACCGCCAACAACTTTCCCCACTCTCTATCTGTACTAAAAACTAAGCTAATTCCATGAATAGAGATTCATTCCGAGAACTGTGCGCATGAGTAACAAAATACATGTGTCTTCTTCAGGGGTTACTATCACATTTTCTGTTCAATTCTTAAAGTTTTATGTGAATAAATGTCAATTGCGAAGCTTATCTAAAGAGTCTAGCCTATTAAGTTGACTGCTACTCTTATCTCATCACCTATTAATTAACCATTATTCTAGATTGGTCTCTGCTCCTTTAAAAGTGCTGCCTCCCAATTTGAAACAAACTTAAGATTATTAAAAACTAGATGCTGTACCTGGAATTTCCCGGTATTAAACGTAACGTTAAATACATTTTTAAAAATGTTGTAAAACAAATTGGAAAGAAACAGAGCTATGGGCATGCGAGTATTATGCTTTTCTTCTAAACAGTTAATTTATAAGTAAAGAGAAAAGTACATGAGTGGAGATAATAACCAAAATCTTTAGACAATACGTCAAGTGCGATGATCATTAGACAAGATCTTCAAGATCTTTAAAAAGTGGGTGGAGGCCTCGTGAAACATTTGACAAACAGAAAATAATCCGATGATCCCTCTAGAAACTAAATTTTATTCCATTTTAGCCCATTAGACCCATTCGTTTCAGGATGAAAACTGATTAAAATAGTTCTCTATTTTTGATTACACAATATATTAAGCTTCAACTCTCTAGATATGAAATTCGTTGAGTATATAGGGTGAGAAGTCTCCTTACACACAAACACACGTTCTAATTTTTAGATATACTAGCAGGCCGCCCGACGTTTCCCAGTCGTAGAATGCGCATTAATATTATAGTTTAATTCCTACAGAACCTGAGACATGGGCATGCGAATATTATGTTTTCTAACCCGTTCAATTCTTGTAAGTAAAAAAAAAGAAAAGATACTCAAGCATAGATCGAAATCAAAACCTAAAGAGAGTTAGTTACGTGCGATAACTATTAGCCTAACGTGAAACGATCTTCACAAGATGTTTTGAAACCAGACTTATTCTTAACATAAGTGATCTGTAATGTGAACTATTCATGCATGCCCATTTATGAAACCGTTAGCAAACGGATTAAAATCCTGTAAATTCCTATGTAAAAAAAATTTAAATCTTGTACTCTTAGTAGCCCATTCTACCGGATCTTAAGCGCTTAAAATGTTTTTCACCTGTCTGAATTCTCTATATACAAAATTTCAAGTCTTTAGATCAAGATTGGTATATAGGTTGAGAAGTGTCCTCTCACACATCCTCGCTTTTATAGATATGCAAATGAGCAGGCCTCCCGGTCTTTCCAGCTGTAAAATGCGCATAAATATTATACTTTAATTAATGCAGAATTCTTAATCGCTATTAACAGAAATACCGTAGGTATTAAACGTGACGTTACATTCTTTTTAAAAATAGTAAGTAAAAAAGAAAAAAGGAAAGAAACTGAGACGTGTGCATGCGAGTACTATATTTTTTAGTAAAACAAAAATACTCTAGTTGAAATCGAACCCAAAATTCTGAGACAGTGGATCAAATACGGCAACAATTAGACCAGCTTGACACGATTTATAAATTTTGTTTATATATCATCTTTTCCAGCTGCTCACGCGTGAAATTGTTGAAAAACTGATTAAAAGATTACCTCCAACGTATCAAATTTACAGTTTTGACTCGTTCGCAGCCCTTTTTACCGAATAAAATACGATTAAAAATGTTCCACATGTATATACCAAATATATATCAGAATTCAAATCTGTATCTCAAAAATTCGTTGAGTATATAGGTTGAGTGATATCCTCAAACACATTCTTATATATACATATATATATATATATATATATATATATATAGAGAGAGAGAGAGAGAGAGAGAGAGAGAGAGGGAGAGAGAGAGAGGTAGATAGATAGATAGATATTTTAGACAGATTAACGATCTTAGAGGTATTTAATGAGAATGCCGAAATTTTCAATATTACACTGATAAAATAAAAGTATATTCAAAAATATAATCATGAGAAAAAGTACGCCAAACTCGCATTTGTGACCATCATCTATTACGTCGTCACATTGTTGAAAGAGGAAGCCTCGCTCCTATCCAAAACAGAATAAAAGAAGGGAAAGTAAAATATGTGTAGCGTATCCTGCGAGAAGCATTCCGTTGACTAATGGAAACTTTCAATGAATTCTCATTTTCTCATTCTCTTAGGTAATGATATCTGCCGTAATTTATGACCATTTCTGCATATTTGCATGTATATATAGTTAAGTATATCTATATGTTTATATATGTGTATACACAAATAAAGGGCCTCCGTTCAGCCTTGAGAGAAAAGGAATACCTCCCAGCAAGGTTACCTGAACTTCTACTTGTGATTGCGTAACTTTCAGCAACATCTCTACTGAATGGATACTGCTCGATGCAAAGGTTAAAGGTGAACTTCATGCCGAGTGGAAATAATGGCGAGATAAGCAGAGAGTAGGTTTCTGAATTTCTGCTATAAGGATTGATGATTCGTATTATTTGGATTCTTCGGACTATTGTTCTTATCAATTTCACACTGATTTCGTCGATGTAACATCTCATCTTCTTACGGTGTATCCTATCGAACTCGAGAATTGGAATGGAATTTCGAACAGCACTCTTTATTCACTTCACGAGTCCACCATGATCTGGATAGCGATTATAACTAAATAGCAATTGGATTTTCGGTCCCTATAGTGAGAATTGAACCTCCAACCTTCAGGAAAATATCACTTTTACAATTGATTTATCAAAGGACCCTAACCAGTGCGCTACGTAAATAAAGGGTTCAGTTCGAAATCCCGTTCTGATTCTCGAGTTCGAGAGAGATATCTCCGCATTCAACAAGATCCACCTAGAGAAGGTCGAAGGTTACACCAATCGAAACATTGTGAAAATGACACTCAAGATGAGAACATTAGTCCGATAATCCAAATAATATGAAGCAAAAGGCTCATGTAGAACCTGGTATTCCTAAATTGTCATAAAATAACTGATGAGGGAAACCTATCAAAATCTACCAAACGGACAGTTTTACCTTCTGTTGGTGCAACTCAATTTTTTTCTAAACGTAATATAATGGCAAGAATAAAAGCTTACAATCCAAAAGTCAAGTATTATGCTTCAATTGTGCTGTCATATCAAAGAACATACTTTGTATTTTATATGCCTGATCTTTTTATTTGTGTAGTTATAATAGCTTAAACTAAAGTTTACAGTGCGAAAAATCAAGTATCTAGATTCAATTGTGCTCTAAACATTAACATTCATTTCAAACGCGCCCCTGTCATATAAAAGAACCTTTTATTAATTTATAAGCCGAACGCATTTGTTTGTTCGGTGATAAAACTTATAAAATACACTTGTGGTTTTAGACTTTGGTCAAAATCGGACTGTTCCATCTTTAATGTTGCTGTTTTAATTCGATTATCAATTTTCGATAATTATTGGAGGAATTCCGACACAACAGCTGAGGTCCCTTTGTGTAAACCCCCCCCAAAAAAAAAACATCGGGCCAATCGTTTTGAAGTTCATGTATCTATATATATGAGTTTATATCGGTATATGTGGTTAAAATATCTGTAATGCTTGCTAACTATCTTGTTTGAGAAAGAAATTTTACCCCTCCTAGGATGGGTATTAAACTCGTATGGTGGAAGTATACCTTTATTTGTGCTAAGTATATAATCGAATATAAAAATAGATATAATCATATTGGTATGAGTGCGTTTCATCTAACGATAAATGCCGATATCATGGCCGATAATGTGATATTTTTATCTACAAAAAATGTGTTTTTGCACGGAATAAGTATTGTGAAGAGCCATCCATGGGCCTGCAAGGCAAACGTGATATCCAATGTTTGCGAACTCTTAACATCTGCAAAGCTTCGATTGTTACTGCTCGTGTCTAGATAAGTTCAGAATCGAAAGCTGTCTTTCTATTGTAGATATTCCTTCATAACATCTCTCTGCTCCTTATTTATTTCCCTCCCTCCCTCCCGAACTCACTCTGTCTTACTTTTTCTCATATGCTCATGAACCTCATTGAACAAAGAATGTGAAATGCTAAAAAAAAAAACAAGATGTAAGACGTTTGAATACTGATTACCAATCGAATAATCACGATTGATCGATCCGTTATTTAATCGGCAGGCGGTAACGGTAACACGAGTCCACGTGACGCCGACATCAGACTCAGCGTGCAAGGATGTGCGGTTTGCGGGAATCTGTAAAAACGGGAAAATGAAAAGGAACGCGGAAGATCAAATGATTAATTAGATATTAATGGAGTCTTTGAGAAAGAATAAATGCGCCTTTGTTTTAATATATATATATATATATATATATATATATATATATATATATATATATGAAATTTGGCAATTCTCTCTCTCTTCTCTCTCTCTCTCTCTCTCTCTCTCTCTCTATATATATATATATATATATATATATATATATATACATATATGTATATATACAGAGAGAGACAGAGAGAGAGAGAGAGAGACAGAGAGAGAGACAGAGAGAGATGAACGGAAAGAGAGAGGTAGAAAAATAAATAGATTAAATTATTCTGTCTGTAATTTAAAGAAAATAAATAAAAAACAACAAATATATATGTGCATGTATATAGATATATGCGTGTATGTTTATTTCTATATTTTACAAAAATGGAGGTACAATACATGCATAGCGGAGCAAACATACTATGTAATGGGAGCACCTCTCTAAGGATCATAGGTGCTTTTTTTTACTATTCTCATTTATTGTGCAGAATAAAACAAAAATTTCATCATACATATATATATATATATAATGAGAGAGAGAGAGAGAGAGAGAGAGAGAGAGAGAGATGGGACGATTCATCGAAATCGAAATCGGCAATCGGAAAAATCAAACACTTTGGGGGCATCTGAATCGGTATCGGAAAATTTTTTAGCATATTTTCCGATGCGAAAACCGATTCCTTAAATTATCTTTTCATTTGATTTCGGTTTAAGAAGCATCTTCCACTGCTTAAAGTAATAATAAAATAATAAATATTTATTGATTTAAACTTCCAGTAAGACTAAAATCTCCAGCCCTTCACAAGTGTGTTTTTACATTTGAGAAAATATAAGTACATTTATGATGTGTGTGTTTTGTTTTGGGGATTTTTTTTTTTTTTTTTTTTTTGGTAATTAGGACAAAATAACACATTTCTAGTTAAATATCTAGAGAGTTATAAATAATCGGATTCGGAGTCCGAATCGGTAATTGTACCGGAATCTGGAATTTAGTACGGAATCGGCAACTGTATCGGAATCTGGAAAAATATTGGAATCGTCCCATAACTAATATATATATATATATATATATATATATATATATATATATATATATATATATATATATATATAAAAATAAATAAAATAAAAAAAAATAAATAAAAAATAAAAAAATAAAAAATTGCAATTAAGGAATAATATATATATATATATATATATATATATATATATATATATATATATATATATATATATATATATATATATATATATATATATATATATATATATATGAGCCGGATGATTAGACGTTACTTGGCATTGAATGAACATTCTCCATTTCTAATACTCTTCTTTTAATTGAAATGAGTAAAATCGCTCATTTTTCAATCAAATCATTTCATTGCCTGCTCTTATCGGAGACTCTTTGCAATGACTAATTCTATGTGAATCTGACATTTTAATTTTTAACTGAGATATTATGACCCATGAATTTAAAAAAAGAATTCTAGTACCCATTTTACGTTGAAGTATATGTATTTCCTAATATCTTATTTACGGGTATTTTCTAGCCTGTATTTGCTCATTTGCATAAAAATAAATGTAGCTAAATATAGCTCAAATTACGACGCCTTAAATGCAGGATGTTGAAATTCAAAATGTTCATGAGTTTCATTAAATTGCGTACATAAAATTTTATAAACATATAAATATATATAAATATAGATTAAATATAGATGGTGTGTTCGTGTCTTATTATTTACGTCTATATGTTGCATAATCAGCAATTGTGCTCAGACTATGTTTTCTTATATACTTTTATTAGCATGTCGCCTGGTCGTAAAATACGCATAATTATTATATTTTAATTCATACAAAAACTGAGATATATTCATGTGAGTATATGTTTTTTTTTCTAAACAGTAAACTTCTTGTAAGTACAAAAATACTTGAGCTAGGGATCGAAACTAAAATCTAAAGACAGTGAGTCAAAGACTTAACCATTAGACCAACTGTAAATGATGTTTAAAAGTGTTTTCCAAACCACTTATTTTTAAGATAATTAATCTGTCAGGTGAAACATTCACGAATATGCATTCATGGAATAGTTAGCAAATCAAAAAAAATCCGTCGATCCTCACGTACAAATGTATTCCATTTTAATCACTTGCTGCCCGTTTTTTTTTTCGGATGACAACAGATTGAAAGTTTTCTACGTGTCAGAATATCCTATATATCAAATCTTATGTCTGTAGCTCAAAGATCCGTTGAGAATTGTCTTCACAGAGACACATTCTCACTTTTATAGCTATAAAAATGGCTAAAAATGCATGCGAACTTACATTTAATGTTGCAAATTGAGATATGTTTGAAAGTATAGTTTACTTTTTCTAATTAGCATGTATAATTAAAGCAACTCACCTAGCTCTAAACTATCTAATCTAAATATTTTCAAATACTCTCTACTTTTACATTGATTCTGACGCTCTCTTATACTTCTTTATGCTTTTGTGAACATTTAGAGAAATATTTGTTTCATCCATATCAGCTAATGTGCATATTGTCTTTATGCACACTGAAAACAAGTGCGTAAATTATAAAGCAGAATAGTAAATGAGTACGAGACCAGAACAAAGAAAGAATGATGACAATATTGAATGATTTCAATAATGTTCAATAATATTTTTTAACAACGTAATGTGTCGCATAATGATTGTAATTAGTGTAACGTTCTCAAATCTTCATAATCTACACATTTGTCAACGGAGCAAAAGAAAAATGTGTACAATAAATTCGATAAAGGTTTTCATATTTTTGCCGGAAGTCGAAAATAGATACAAGTTGAGTAATCAAACAGGTTCATATAATCTATAATATAACTCTCACATATCTGTTTAAATGTGTGTATGTGTGTATGTATGTATGTATGTATGTATGTATGTATGTATGTATGTATGTTTGGAGTAGAGAGGGCTCCCGTAAGCCGTGGTGAAGGCAATCTTTCTAGGAGAAGCAAATCTCTGATTTAAAAAACCATAAAGCGGAAGACCAGTACCCGCATTAAGCTGGTCTGCAGTTTAATTTGTTGCTGGCTATCTTGCTCTTGCTTGCTGCTGGATCTGAACATTTTGAACCGAGAGAGAGACTTAGCTGTCGTACAAAGCTAAGACTCTTTAACATCATATTTGTATAGATACTCCCTTAGATATTTGGGCTCATGGATTTTAAATGTCTTAGGGAGTGGCACTCGTCCGACAAGACGTTGCAATCATCATCATGTATGTATGTATGTTTGGCTAAACTTTCGACAGAGTCAAAGGATATAAATATAAATATATTTATTTGACCAGAGGAGCTTGGATATAGCAGTCATCATGATTGAATTTATGCGTATTATCTGAGTTTCATGACTCTGTCGCAGATATATACATTGTAAGACTATAAGAAAGCAACCCCTATCATCAACGTGCATCAGAGGAGATGTCTCATTAAATTCCCCAATGGAGTAAAAGTGAACCGATCAACATTCACTGGTGCCTGTTGAATGAAACCGATGCAGTTGATGTGAGTACGATTAGGTAATGGCTCTGTCAATTTCAGATTGGCGAAAGGGATGTAGGTGGTCAAGAGTGACATGAAGTCTTACAACCGAGGCACCAAAAGAGGCTGGCAGCAGTGCCTTGAAAATGATGCTGACTATGTCGGAAAAAATTCTGAAGCACGATAGGTCAGTCGCTTTTATGATTCCACTTCATCTAAAATGATTTTCAACGTTTTAGTTTTGCATTTAAAAAACCCGAATGTTTTACCGTTGGATCGACTCTCGTATATTATAAGCTTTCGTTCCATAGCAAATGTTCTCTATCAACAATTACTTGATCAGACTAAATCTCTTTTACCAACAATACCTTTTCGTGGATTTTTCCTATTTTATTAACCACTGTGAAAACTACGACGAGGTAGAAATAAGCAAACAAAAAAAAAAAAGAAGACAAAAGAAAAAAAAAAGAAAAAGCATCCATGTAACGCTGCGGGAGAAATACGTGGTTTTATTGGACTTAACACTTGGCTGGTTTTAGTAAGAGTCCATAACCTTGACAAAGAGGAGAAACTCCGAACAATATTCTCCAAGAGTCTATTTGTAAATTCGAATTCTAACACGGCTTTTTCTAAGCCTTAGCCTCAAAAACCAGCATATGAGTATCGCTCAAAAGTAAAACATCATGTGTTTTTAATTAAAAAATGTTAAAGAGTTACGAAGAAATGAGTAGTACCATTAAAACGAACAACCCCTTGCGCTCTAGATTTGATTTTTATATATAGTAACTACAATGCACTTTTGCCAAGAATTCAAGGACGTATCTCTGCGTCTGGCTCACGTCCATGATAAGGGCTGCTGTTTAGAATCTCACACTGCCATTATCTGCGACAGAGAGAATAAACTTTGAGATCCTCAATGCATAATTTCAGCAATTATAACAATGAAATTGTCAGATCATATATGGCTAATTCACGCGGAATAAAATTTGGATGCATTTCTTTTGGAACGTCTCTCGTAATATCATAAACAGTCGTAATATGTGTCGGTCAGATGTTAATTGATAATAATAATTATTCTTTTTTTTTTTACTTGTTATATTAACAGCGAATTTCGGCAGATTATATTCAACCTTGGTTTAAGTAAATACTTCCCTTATGCATTTCGTGCATGTTCCCAAATTCGACAAAAAATATTTCTAAGTTAAGCTATGATATTTCCAAACGCATTTTCTCCTAGTTCTTCCTATCTTTGAAACAAAATACTACAAGTCTACTTCTCAACTGACTACAGCATAGCTCTATTCAAGTATAACATAAACAAATAATCGTGACGCTGTTTTCTTGAAAAATCAAGTCCTCCTATGTAATTCTCGGACGATTTTACGCTCTATGTTTAATTCATTCATTTCGGCAATCACTGCCCAAATAATAATCAGTTTAATACAGTTTCACGTGACTCTTACGACTTAATATGGGACGACCCATTCGTACAGTAATAAGATAAAAACATACTCAGTTTTTTGTTACATCCGCGTAAATACCGTTGAGATAACAAACTATATTAGTATACTAGTTCGAGGAATTCAAGCATGAGTATTGGCTGATAAGTCGCTTGTAACTATAGGGAAATAATAGCGAAATGATAACAAAATAACATTAAAAACAAAAGGAAAAAGAAAAGGTACAATTTTTAGGTGACTTACTGCATTTTACTGCGTTTGTTGCCTGCAAACCGCGTGAATATTAAATCTATTCTGACTAAAGTTAGACCTACTCTAATCTTCTCTGAAGTTTCGAAAATTGTTACATGCAAGTTCTATATCTGTTGTTGATTTAAGGTCCTCGGTCTGCTACCCGATTATGCAAGGTCTTAAATTAGTTGATAGCTTTGCGGATTCATAAACTTTCCAATATAGTAAACTGTTAGAGAGTTATTTATCTGATTGTAATTCATGCAGTTTACAATTAGTAGTGATGTTTAGTCTTATGTAGCATTATTCACAACTTATGCCGCATATTGGAAAACGTTTATATTAAACTTAATCAATTTTTTTTATATCATATATATATATAGTAGAAATGATTTTTTTTGTTTACTTTACACTAAATAATACACATTGCCACCATTAGATGTAAGAGGCTACTGAAAATTAGGGGCCATATTTATAAGGAGCATCGAAAGTAAGGAATTGTATTTTGAACTGACTGATGGAGTACTGTAGCCACATATGGGCAGGGCCTGCTAGAAGGGGCTTATCTTGTCTTGACAGAGTTCAAAATAAACTTTGTAGCCTGGTGGGGTGCCCTTTTCTCTTCCCTGCAAACTTTTTCTCACAGAAGAGAATTTGCCCGCCTGTCTCTGTTTTATCGTAATCTTCATGGCAAGTGCTCGTCTGAGCTCCAATTTATGTCCCCCTTGCCAAACATTCATGAGAAACACTCGTCTAGTTGAAAACACTATCAATAATTTCCCCCCAGATGAGCACTTGCCATGAAGATAACGATAGAGCAGAGGCAAGCTCGCAACGTCTCTTCTGTGAGAAGGAGGTTGCGGGGAAGAGGGGAGGTGCTCCTCACTAGGCTACGGAGTTTATTTTGAACTCTGTCAGGGCAGGATGCGTATTCCTGGCGGCTCCTGCCCAGATGTGGCAACAATACTCCATCCTAGGACGTACCTGACTCTTATATAGGTAAAGAATTGGATCAGCAAAGTAGATATCTACTGGATCGGTAGAAGGATCCCACTATTTTCCAGTGACCTTGGCAACTGATTTTATGTACGTGTTCCAGATCAGGAGTAAAGGTCAAGTCCAGAAGCCTGTCAAAACATGGAGCCTCCCCAAAGCATCATTCATAGTTTTCTGTTTCTGCCATATCCGTATTTATGCTGACTTGAAAACGACTTTCTTTAGTCAACATAAACGGAGTTCATCTTCCATCATGATAATGCTCATCCTCACACAGCACTACTTACTAAAGATCTCTCAGGAGAATTTAGTTGGGAAATTGTACCCCATCCTGCATATTCTCCTGAACTAGCTGCCTCGGATTATCATTTATTTGGAGCTTATGAAACCATTTATATTGCCTTAGGTTAACAGCAGGATAGCCAATTAAACATGAGTTAGATACATATTTCACGTGAAAACTTAAAGTATTTTGCACCAAAAGATCTAGGAGTACTTGGTTGAGTAATATTGCATAGCTCCTGCGGATTATCAATTATTTTGAAGATTACAAAACCATTTAGATGGTCTTAGGTTAATATACCGAAATCTGAGTTAGATTCATATTTCGCATCGAAACCGCAAAAAACATTGAACATTAACTAAAAAAAAAATACAAGCAAAGCATATATAAGCTCCTTGAAAGATGGAATCAAGTTATAAAGATCAAAGGTCGTTATCATTATAGAATAAAGATTTTCTAAAACAGTTTTCAATTTTCAAGATGAAATTTTAAATCTGCAAGTTTTGCACCCACCTGATATTTTAATGAAACGTTTGTGATTTTACCGCACTTAATGTCGAATGTTACGTTTGTCCTTCTTCGTGTTCTGTTTCATAAAACATAAATAGACTTCCTAGCTTACTGGGTGATGCCCTTTTCTCTTCCCTGTCACCTCTTTCCCACAGAAGAGACGTTGTGAGCCTGTCTTTGTTTTATCGTTATTTCCGTTGCAAGTGCTCGTCTGAACTCCAATCGCTGGTCCCCCCTCGCCAATCGTTCACGAAAACACCCGTCTAGCTGAAACCACTGTCAATGATTTTCACCCACTCTTTATCTGTCCCGGAATCAAGACGTAGATTCCATGAACAAAGCTTCTTTCTTAGAACGGCACACCTATGGAACTTTCTTCCATTTGCCTCCTTCTCAGCTGACTACTATCTGTCTTCAAGCCCAACATAAACGAATACTTGATGAACCGCCCTCCCCCCTTAAGTAATCCAATTTACCAACGATTATAAAATATTATCCCATTGACTATTGTACACTCTATAAGCCTTATCCTCGAGTGGCTTCTATTTTCATATCCAAGTCTATTATCTGAACAACAGTATACAAAGTTCTAGGATAAAAGTTCAAAATCTATTAATCAAAACTTTAATTTTGAAGAGTGGTGTTATGAGAGAACAGTTTTCCTGCTAAAATATTTAAAAATAACCATTACTACATAAATAATAATATAAAATATACAATAAATATAAAAATTAATATGTATATATATATTCATAATACTTTAACATTTACATTATTATATACTTGCTCTTTAGCCCGGCTGTGCTCGGACCCTATGTATTGTTTATAACTTCATGTGCGTATGTATATCATCATATAATGGCTTTCTATATAATATACATCTTTAACAACTATAGAGAAAGGTTAGTAGAGACTGTAGAGGATAATTTTTTAAAACTGTGACCCCAATTTTAACCTCATAACATTTACTTCTTTTGGCTCAAAACAAAATTTAAAGGGTTGAACCATGGCCAGGTAACCTACATCGAAAATTTCAAGTGTTTAGACCGCAAATTGGCGGACGAGTTTGGTAGAGTCTTAAACGGTCAACTATTTCAACATTGACCTCTTGGCAACGAAACTTGCTGCATGTCTAAGTACCCTTTATGTAAAATTTCAAATGTTTAGACTGAAAATTTGCTTAATAGTTTGCTAGAGACTGCAAATGTAACATTTCTTGAACTTTTAACCCTTGAAAGCCAAATTTGCAGCCTAACACCGATTAAAACACTTGCGCTATATTTGAACACAGTTTATGTAAAATTTCAAATATTCAGACCAAAAATTCGCTGAGTAATTTGGAAGAGACCGCAGGTGTGAATTCTTTTTTAATTTTACCAAATTTTGACCCTTTAGCATTTATTGTTTGGAGCTCATATCAAATTTAGAATGTATGATCTATGTCCAAACAACCTTTATCTAAAATTTCACGAGTTTAGACAAAAAATTGGCGGAGGATTCGGATGATATCTCAAAGGTCAAATCAGTGAACTTTGACCCCTTACTAGCAAAATTTCTCTATGGCAATCAGTCAGAAATATTTTCTGTAATCTTACTGCTCTTTATGCCAAATCCCGAGTCTGCAGACGGAAAATTGATAGACTTATTGTGTAGTAAAGTGTACACCCACACAGACATTGTCACTTTTATATATTGAATTTGGTATAAAATATATTATACTAAATTACACACACACACACACATATATATATATGGTAATATTTACCTTTTACTATTAAACTATAGTGCATTAAATTACTGTTCGAAAATAAAAAGATTATTTTTAAGCGTACATGGAAAGATTTCAAAATAGAAGAGAACAGTGTTCTTTTTTCGAGGGCTGTAGAATCTTCCCAATCTTGGTGTTCCATATTTGGAAATTCTAGAAGGTCCCTCAATAGATCACTATAAATAGACGCTAATGGTCTCATTGCTTCGATTATTAAATTAGCTCTGAGAAGGAACGATAATTTGGGTCGATCATTCAACGTGTTATGACTCCGGCCAATTTTGTCAGATTATCTCCGGTCGTAAGGAATTTCCAGAAACAAGTTTATTGCAAACACCCTCACAACATAAACAGACACTTGGTAAATATTGATTTCTCATTTTATAATCAGAAACAAAGTAAAAACAAAACTTATGTTTTCTTAAACTCTATTATTATTTTGCGATAAAAAAAACTAGTAACAAAGAACTGGAGTTTCCTCCTTTACACCTTTACATTGTAAATCTTTGTTTCCATGTGTTTATCTTTTCAATAAATTCCATTTTTCTCTCTTTAACTCTTATTTTTTACTTTTTTTTAATATATGTTGTGTCTCACCCTAGGCATTTCTCTTGGACGTAACCAGCAGCAAAACGCAAGTGAACGACATGGCGTTCAAATAAAATATCTCGAGTTAAAGTTCTTTTATTCTGCCATTTCGAACTCTCCACAACGCTTAACTTTGTATAATCGTTTTCGCCTAGTACTTAAATGATTCTCTGTTCGTGCGCTTCAATCTTCTTTCAGCTGACACATGCTAATCACGGTCGTGTATTTCTTTGTCACTTCTTATCATAACCACATTTTCAAGTGAGATAATTCACATGAGAACAGCTTATATTAGAAAACATTTATCGCATCCAACCGGCGAATAAATGATAAAAATACTGAGTAAATGCGTAGGCATTTCAAACAAATAAACAATGATTTCATCGGAAATTTATTATACTATGTTTAATTGGTTTATAGGAATAATATTAGTCCTGTTACCGTAAAATTGTCCTCCTAGAAATTACTTCTCTATTAAGTGGGTTATCATACTAGAAGTGGGTTGACTATGACCCACTCTTCTCAAGCGAAAAACAAGATCCGATTGGAAGCAATATATATTTGTCAGTAAATAATAGAACGGCAGTCTGCAGCGTAAGAGAACGTTCTTCAACATTCATAAAATCATATCATAGACGAACAACAGTGAATCACAGTGAATATATCTATGCTGGAAATCGAAATATCGACATGAATTCCTTTCGCAAACAAAAGCTCAAGATTCACAA
>NC_136492.1:87284984-87327484 GCF_053919585.1 Euprymna scolopes | reverse complement strand
TCCCCTCCATGGAGGTCAGGCGAAACGCAGACCCCACAATTTTATTATACCATCCCTATTTAAGTTAAAACATACTTATCAAAGTATTATTATGTACACCTATATCAAAAACATTTGTAAACTTTTTTTTTATTTTAAATTTTTTTATTTCCATACTTTGTGGACCAGGTGCGAACGCAGACCCTACAATTTTAATGAACCACCGTTCTGTCAGATCAACTATACCCATTCCTGTGTCTCGATACATCTTCTATCCTTATATGTAATCAGTTTTTTAAAATAGTAAACCATATAGGAGCCTATTCGTGACCCCCCCCAACACAGGAATTCATTGAGCTTTATATTATACTAGCGGGGGTTCCCGGCGTTGCCCGAGTGTTTGTTTCCGGGACGGGGGGGAGTTTTTAAAAATGTTATGGTAGGTAAGTAGGAAGGATCAAACCCGGAGTCATGAGTAAAAGTAGGAAAATAAAGTGTGAAAAAAAAATAAACCATCTGCAACGTTAACAGTTCGGCCACCAAGAAAAGTCCATTCCAGTTGTTTAGGAAAAAAAAAAAACGACTACGGTAGGTCGGCGCGAACGTGAAAATATAATGTGAATTGTCCAGCACGCTTACCACTACACCACAGAGCACTGCAGCTTAGTTTAGTGATTTTAAATAACTTCACATGAAAGAACTACGAAGCCAAACCGGTGTTCTCTTCTCAACTGTTCCTTGTGAACGATCCCCAAACGGTGTTAAGTGGTGGCAGGGGGAGGAGGAATTTATTACAGAGAAAATATTTTACCACTTCCATTGATCTTAACCGATTTTGGCCGTGACTTCTCAGCAGAAAAAGTATAGAAATCTAAGATTATCGAGGAATTTGAGAAATAATAAGCCTATAACACACCTCAGATATTTTTCTGCCGTTTGGGCATATTATATTTGCATGAAATATCTTGATTTTTAATCCTATTAAGTTCAAAATCTGACGGGAAAAAATGAGTTCATTGTATTTATATAGAAGATAGAAGACTAGCGGGGGTACCCGGCGTTGCCCGAGTGTTTGTTTCCGGGACGGGGGGGGGAGTTTTTAAAAATGTTATGGCAGGTAAGTAGGAAGGATCAAACCCGGAGTCATGAGTAAAAGTAGGAAAATAAAGTGTGAAAAAAAAAAACGATCTGCAACGTTAACAGTTTGGTCACCAAGAAAAGTCCATTCCAGTTGTTTAGGAAAAAAAAAAAAAACGACTACGGTAGGTCGGCGCGAACGTGAAAATATAATGTGAATTGTCCAGCACGCTTACCACTACACCACAGAGCACTGCAGCTTAGTTTAGTGATTTTAAATAACTTCACATGAAAGAACTACGAAGCCAAACCGGTGTTCTCTTCTCAACTGTTCCTTGTGAACGATCCCCAAACGGTGTTAAGTGGTGGCAGGGGGAGGAGGAATTTATTACAGAGAAAATATTTTACCACTTCCATTGATCTTAACCGATTTTGGCCGTGACTTCTCAGCAGAAAAAGTATAGAAATCTAAGATTGTCGAGGAATTTGAGAAATAATAAGCCTATAACACACCTCAGATATTGTTCTGCCGTTTGTGCATATTATATTTGCATGAAATATCTTGATTTTTAATCCTATTAAGGTCAAAATCCGCGGGAAAAAATGAGTTCATTTTATTTATATAGAAGATAGATAGAATAGAAGATAGAAGACTAGCGGGGGTACCCGGCGTTGCCCGAGTGTTTGTTTCCGGGACGGGGGGGGGAGTTTTAAAAAATGTTATGGTAGGTAAGTAGGAAGGATCAAACCCGGAGTCATGAGTAAAAGTAGGAAAATAAAGTGTGAAAACAAAAAAAAAACGATCTGCAACGTTAACAGTTTGGTCACCAAGAAAAGTCCATTCCAGTTGTTTAGGGGAAAAAAAAAAACGACTACAGTAGGTCGGCGCGAACGTGACAATATAATGTGAATTGTCCAGCACGCTAACCACTACACCACAGAGCACTGCAGCTTAGTTTAGTGATTTTAAATAACTTCACATGAAAGAACTACGAAGCCAAATCGGTGTTCTCTTCTCAACTGTTCCTTATGAACGATCCCCAAATGGTGTTAAGTGGTGGCAGGGGGAGGAGGAATTTATTACAGAGAAAATATTTTACCACTTCCATTGATCTTAACCGATTTTGGCCGTGACTTCTCAGCAGAAAAAGTATAGAAATCTAAGATTGTCGAGGAATTTGAGAAATAATTAGCCTATAACACACCTCAGATATTTTTCTGCCGTTTGTGCATATTATATTTGCATGAAATATCTTGATTTTTAATCCTATTAAGGTCAAAATACCCGGGAAAAAATGAGTTCATTTTATTTATATAGATTTTAATCCTATTAAGGTCAAAATCCGACGTGAAAAAATGAGTTCATTTTATTTATATAGAAGATAGAAGACTAGCGGGGGTACCCGGCGTTGCCCGAGTGTTTGTTTCCGGGACGGGGGGGAGTTTTAAAAAATGTTATGGTAGGTAAGTAGGAAGGATCAAACCCGGAGTCATGAGTAAAAGTAGGAAAATAAAGTGTGAAAAAAAAAAACATCTGCAACGTTAACAGTTTGGTCACCAAGAAAAGTCCATTCCAGTTGTTTAGGAAAAAAAAAAAAAAAAAAAAAAAACGACTACGGTAGGTCGGCGCGAACGTGAAAATATAATGTGAATTGTCCAGCACGCTAACTACTACACCACAGAGCACTGCAGCTTAGTTTAGTGATTTTAAAAAACTTCACATGAAAGAACTACGAAGCCAAACCGGTGTTCTCTTCTCAACTGTTCCTTGTGAACGATCCCCAAACGGTGTTAAGTGGTGGCAGGGGGAGGAGGAATTTATTAGAGAGAAAATATTTTACCACTTCCATTGATCTTAACCGATTTTGGCCGAGAGATCTCAGCAGAAAAAGTATAGAAATCTAAGATTGTCGAGGAATTTGAGAAATAATAAGCCTATAACACACCTCAGATATTGTTCTGCCGTTTGTGCATATTATATTTGCATGAAATATCTTGGTTTTTAATCCTATTAAGGTCAAAATCCGATGGGAAAAAATGAGTTCATTTTATTTATATAGAAGATAGAAGAAGAAGATCGAAGAAGATAGATAGATAGAAGAAGAGAAGATAGATATAGAAGACTAGAAGAAGAGATATATATTACCAGAAACACACTCACCCCCCCACATATATATATATATATATATATATATATATATATATATAAATCTTTTTGTAAGATATCAAACTACTTAACTCATTATTAAGAAATAGAGAATATGTAATTTAAACAACAGTGATATAAAATGAACACATATTTTTTTGTAAACAGTTTATTTATAACAAGTGCCCAGGGAAAATGTCTAATGGTCTTTAAAGAATGTAAATATATTAAGATATTTATGTATTGAACGTATACACAAATACACACACATACACTCATATATATATATATATATATATATATATATATATATATATATGCAAATGTATATACATGCACACAAGTACAAACGTACACGCACACGGACGCGCACACACGCATATATATACTCTTTCGTATATTTATTTTATGTGAGTAAATTAAGTAGTTATATATATATATATATATATAAAACTACTTCATTTATTCGCATAAATTTAATATATGAAAGTATAGATTTATGCGTAAACTTTAAGTATTTACTTCAAAAGTGCTCAATACGTAGGTAGAGCTAGTTAGTAATTTATAAAATATATATGGAAATTAAGCTACACTGAATATTCTGCGTTTCATCCAACTATAGGATAGCATAAGCCTGACGAATCCTATAGTTGGATGAAACGCAGAATATTCAGTGTAGCTTAATCGCCATATATTTTTTTATAAATTACTATATATATATATATATATATATATATATATATATATATATATATATATATATATATACATATAAAATCATCCGTTACACAAAAACACAATTAAATGTTGTTACTTATGTTTCCTGAAATGTATATCAATTTTATCAGGCCTATAAATATATAAGAATTTATATGAATTCCGAATGTAGTTAAGACCCAGTGAGGAATAAAGCATGTAGACTGGCAGACAGTCTGAGAGACACCACATTTTATTTACATTAAAGTTTATGTTAATATAAGAATTACGCATGATCAATGCACTTAGCCACATTGCTAAAATTTTTACCCACACCAACATCCATCGATAGACATCTTGACGGCGGATGCGTCTTTTCGCCCACTGCTCAGATCGTTGAGTTTGCGACTGTAGCAGATGTTAATAATCCACATTTAGAGTATTTCCTAGCTTACAGATCTGTGTTATATTATCTCCAGAAACCTCACAGAACA
The DNA here is from genome assembly GCF_053919585.1 of Euprymna scolopes. NCBI lineage: Eukaryota > Metazoa > Mollusca > Cephalopoda > Sepiida > Sepiolidae > Euprymna > Euprymna scolopes. Next base: position 87,323,092 of record NC_136492.1, on the reverse strand, counting down.
TAAACGTAATATTCATAATCGAAACGTATTCCTGGAGGATGTTGCAACTACATACTTTTTATAGAAACATAACAAAATATGAATACATTTTCCTTAAGAGGACTTCGAGACAGTATGCTTTTTATATTTGGACAGTGTGAAATGTAATTTTTCATGCTGGTCGAAAGAGTCACCGAAAGAAAGTATTTTGTACAAGGAAACAAGAATGTAATATTGTATTAAATAGATATATAATATCAAATAAAATCTATTCAATATAACTCCCTTGAATAATAATATACACTGAATCTGTGAAAAATAATGTTTGTGTAAAACAAGTTTGTTCATTTTTTTCCATAATGCTATTTTGAATTCCTGTATGTCATCAATAGAAAACAAATAAAGAAAAGCGTTCTTTTTTATATACATTCATCTTGTTCGTTTCCTTTAATGCATTAGCTTGCGAAATTTATCGTATATTTTGCAAAGTTCTTTTCTCTGATAAGAAGAATTACATTCTTCGAAACTCCATTGAATAAGGCTGTTCTTTTTTATCTGTAGTTTTTTGTCAAATAATTGAAGTTTTATACCTACCTTTCAGATTTATGATTTTTTTTAAAATTCGAATTTAATTTCAAGAACAAGTTTTGATTTTATATATATAGTATTGGAAGTTTTTTTACCTTTAAAACTGTACAAACAAATTTATTTTTCATCATTCGTTAGAAAACTATTTAGTCAGTAAGTCATTCAATCGCCTGCAATCACTGCATCAACTTGCTCTCTCTCGAATTCACTATAGTACCAGTCATAATTTATTTTTTAAGGGATCATTAGTTGTTTACCATGAACCACTGTTTCGGGGATTTATATATATATATATATATATATATATATATATATATATATATGTTTTGGGGATATGGATACATATGTATATCTATATGGGGGGAGAGAGAGAGAGAGAGAGAGAGAGAGAGAAAGAGACAGTATAACTCCAGGTTACGGTGCCTCTAGGATACGTTTATTTTCAGGTTACGATGTTGATACAAACATAAATACATACATACATTTAAACAGACCGTCGAGATTTATATAATAGGTTGCAATAGAGCCAACTATCTACTGAATGTTATATTGAACTCAATATATAGTGGCAATTTTAAAAGTTTAAAATATGTATAATTTGAATAAGCTCAGCTAGAGCGAAAAAAAAAACTTATAGCTCCCTACTATTATTCGTTGCCATCTTAGTTGTCCTTATTTAGATAAGAACTTTAAGACTTACTCTTATTAAACGTATAAATGCAAATTTACGAATACGTAAAAACTATAGATTTTTGCTAATTTTCATTTGTCCTTTATATTCTAACCAATAATTATACGCTAAAAAGCAAATCCAATTTGTTCTATAGGTTGGAATCTTCTAAATATCAAGTTAAAAGTTTGTGAACTTAAATTGATAAAGTAAGTTTGTAAAGATCATTCCATACACAGACGAGTTTACTTATATATATATATATATATATATATATATATATATATATATATATATATATATATAAATATATATATGGGTGTGTATGGGTGTGTGTGTCGCTGAAGCATTTTAAATAAGAGCAGTGGTAACAATGTATACAAATAACTAACTAAAGTATATATATTTCGGAACATTTTGATTATGCGGGATAGTATACTCTTCTTGAATGTTATTTGATTTTAATCCCTGGCTACTTAGTTAACACGAATTCTCGAATTTTAATTTCATTTTTCACCTCTTAAACTGAAACCATTAAATGAAGTTGCTGCTCTAAGAAAACTACACTACAGCTTTATTTTAAAACTTTTATCAAAAAAACCAATTCAGATAACTCAATCACCGCCTTGGTACGGCTCCAAAACTGGAAACATGCTTTTTTCACAAGGCGAGAGCTCGGCGAATACTTGGCGGATGGCTACGATCAGGCTTGCTTTTGCGTTGTGGGAGGGCATGTTAGTAATTTTTCTCGACGTATGACCAAACGAACTTTTCTAGCGGGTTCAGGTCAGTGTGAAGGAGGGTCAGTGAAAGAAGATACAAAGTCGTAGAATTCCTTGAAGCCGAGCTTGTGCCTCTTTGGACTTGTGGAACGACACTAAGTCCTGCTGCAACACCCAGGGTTTGTCAGTAAGCACAATATAACCAAGGGATCACCACCCTTTTCAGCACATTCAAGTGCACTTTGGTGTTGAATTTGAATACGACTTCTAAGATGTGATGTCGTGTGATGGGTCCCCAACTTGAAACCACAACAAATACCATGACCGTGGCAGGAAACGTCGTTGAGCTGTGTCATCAAGCGTTGAGCCGTCTTGGTATGCATTTTGAGAGTGCTGGCAATGGTTCTGTTGTCATAATTTGGATCGGTAGAAAGCATCAGTTGCACAATGGCGTATTTTCGATTCTAAGCTCGCTGAACATTGTCACATTCACACATGATAGAAGGCTCTTATCGCTCTCGAGATTTATACACAACTGGCCAACTAGTAGATGATATGCAATAAACAAAAAAACGATTTTCATCAAAGGAAAATAGAAGCATGTATTTTCCAAGGTGAGAATTTTATCATTCTAAACTGTAGTATTATTGATCTTGATTTTCGTTTTCGTGAGTATTAAACTGATTCTAAACTGCTCTGTTCTATAAATTAATTTGACCCTTAACTGCACTTTTAGTTTCCCTTTTTCTTTTTATAAGGAGTCAGCGGGTGTCAACGCTACTCGAGGACAAGTGTTAACTGAATATCACGTGGTGAGACAACACTCTGTCGATTTGTAACAATGGTGGAGAGTGGGCGTAATTTGATTATTTAACAATAATTTATTTAAATTGAACTGAGAAAACGACCATGTTTTAGTAAGCTCTACGGTATGATTTTCAACAGATAGCTAGTTCTAAGTAAACGACGTTGCTCATAGAAGTTTTTCATAGTTTTAACCAGAAGAAAAGGTTTTAGCTAGAAGAAAATGAATAAAAGATAAATAGAAACTATTGACTAAACGATTTTTTGTAGTTATTTTATAGAGCAGGAAATCCATTGCTCCAAAGAAAGGACTATGAAATGAAGCTCAGTCGAGTACATGCCATGAGAATAAAGATAACTTAGCCTAACAACGTCTCATTTCTGATGATCTGCAATACACTAATAAGGGAATTATAAAAACAAATATAGAGCACTATTAGATTTTCTCGATTCGTAAATTGAATTCTAAATAATTTTAACTCGCATAGCTGAGATTATACCTTGCCCTTATAACGTGCTGATGCCTTATTTATATTCGTTTGTATATTTTCTACGGGCCATTATTTTCTGGCCACATAAAGTAAACTTCCTCTCAAATGAAACCGAATCCTTGTAACTGATACACCATTTTCTTTTCGGATTGCTTCAGTGGGAAAATAATACATAAATACACACACGTGTGACTGCTTAAATTCATGTCTGTCTATATGATGTGTTTATTTAACAGAAGATTATTAACACATGTAATTTAGCACATACACATCCGCATACATGATGAATGAAGTTCAATGTTATAGACAGAAATGTTTATAGCATTTGGCATTAAAAGCATAATTACTGACTCTAGCGCAGATATGGAACGTTCACTGGCACATATATATATATATATATATATATATATATATATATATATATATAACTACATAATTTACACACAAAATTAATATACGAAACTATAGATTTATGCGTAAACTTTAAGTATTTACTTTAAAAGTGCTCAATACGTAGGCAGAGCTAGTTAGTAATTTATAAAATATATATGGCGATTAAGCTACACTGAATATTGCAACAGCTTCACCAGGGGTTTTAAACTTTTTTTTATAACGTTTCCAACTATACTAAGTGGTTGATTAAGTTCCCTTGATATTATTCGATACCCTTTTCCTTCTTTGTGCTTATTAAAGATTTTTTGACGAATGCCTATTGACAACTCTTTAATTTTAGGCATTGTTTTGAATGAACTGGTTGACTTTGAAGGAGTGAGCCCAAACTGGAAGACTTTTATGAAACTATTTTAATAGAAGGCTCTATGAGATGGGAGAAAGAAGGGGATTGGGAGAAGAGAACCATATATATATATATATATATATATATATATATATATATATATATATATATATATAATAGGTAATAAAAATATATTCCAATTAATCCATGCAGACGCTTAGCCATTTTGCCCCACATAAAATCCTCAAGCTTAAATGCATGGAATATATGTTTTGGGGTGTTTTAGATTTACATGTTATCTAACTAGCTAACCAATCAGTCTATTCTACGAGTTAAGGTTATAATTAGACAATGCCATTTCTTTTTTCAAACAAAGATGTGTCTTATTTTTACTTCTTTATGTCCTTTATAATGGAGTGACGCACCTTTATTATTGTGACTTTATCAAATAATAGATGACCATATTTAAACAGGTAACTGTTGCGATTAATTTTTCTATTTTTATTTAAGGCATCAGATTAGTTCATGTTGTTAATTTTATATTGAATTATTTTATATCTTTTCCATACATTGCTATACTAAAGCAAAATTTGTTTTGTGGCTACAGTTGTTTGATATATCATTTCCAGATTTTAATATGTTTAGGGATTTTTAAAGTTTATAAATTTAAAATTTTACATTCAGGCATAATCTACGCTAATTGTCTTAACTTCTACGTGTACTGGTGAGTTTAATTATTCCCACTTGTTTAATGCTGATCGTCCGTTTTCTTTGTGTTCCCAGTAATAGGTCGCTAGTGCTGTTTCATGTAATAGGGAATGAACGGTATTAATAAATTCTCATTAAAATCTACTTACATAATTAAATAAGTGTATAACTAAAAAGTAAATACGTTCATAGGTTTAAATTATTACAAACAGAGGAATAAAATACATAAAGTGATGATGTATATTTTTAAGTGTATATGAAAGACGTGCTTTTAATCTTTTTCATGGCAGGAAATATTTTGATTTAAATCCCCATAACATTCATTACAATTACAGTCATCATCATAAAAAGCAGCATGTTTAGTTTGGTAACAACGTACCTATATATTCATTTAAACTAAAATCTATATTCGCCATGGCTTTCAGTGTAGAGATTATCTTTTAATATACGTTATTCTATAGTAAGCTCAGTTATGGTTTGTGTAAAGGTACACGTGGGTAAATTCAACCGGAAGTTGAAATTTGAATTTTAAAATATCCAAACCGGAAGATATTATTTAGAATGTTTATTTTTTTCGTATCTATATATTACTTCTAATAATATTGTTAACTAGCATAGATATTCGACGTTGTTCGGGAGTGAATGAGAATAAGTGAATCTTCAACACTTCCAATACATTCATTCGTATTAAAATTGCTTAAATCATCATTTTTTTTTCAATCAAACCGCATGATTACTTGCTCCAAGTGGGGACCCACCACGAGGGACTGGAAGAAAGCTTTGCAAACCTCCTCACGCTGGCTCAATAATATATACTGTATATAACCTACTGCTGATTTGATAAAATTTACACACTAACACTTAACTATGCTCAAAATCGGACTGCTCCTTCTTTAATCTGATTTTTTTGATTTTCGATATTTATGGAGAGTATGCCAATATAAAACCTGTCTCTTATATATAAGTAAATATAGAGTAATGGCCCTCTTGCAGTTTCGATGACTCTGTTCAGACTAAAAAGACAATGGGTAATCCCTCTCATGGCAGCTGCGTATGTAATTGTGAGGCAAGGGTTGCGCACCTACCAACCACACCTCTCCTGAATCGACACTGTTTAAGTCCAGTGGCAATGAGTAGTCAAGGGCGACTGGAAACAATGCCAAGATAATCTAAGAGTACATACATCACCTGGACGTCCTAAATGATCACCCATTTAGTGCTGACCAGATTCAACGTTGCTTAACTTCGGTGATCCAGCGGGAACCGGTGTGTCAATTTGATTATGCCGTTCACAATGTACGCAGTTTAGATAAACCAAAATATGGGGAAAATATTGGGACATATTTCGGGATACAGCGTCTGTAAGAATGTAATTTCATTAGCTATTGAAAAATATTTTATTGTAAAATAATTTTAAAAAGTCTAATTATTGTAAGATAATTTAATCATTGTTTAATTATTAATTACTTAATAATTATTATTATTAAAAATGCAATTATTTTAAAAGAATTTAAAAAATTTTAAATGTCATAGTTAAGTAAAACAATTTGATTAGCTATTGAAAGTTAACCATTTTACTTTATTTTAAAATTAGAATAATTTAGTAGACCTCATGAAAGCATTAATAAGTAAAAAATCGAACGTGGAAAGATTTTTGATCATGTATTTACGCCGCAAGGATTAAATGACGTAAAGTAGTTTTTTTTTTTTAATGTTATGGAAAAGTTTTTAAGAGATGAAATCCATGTGGCCGCATCAATTGGGTTACTTCATATGGAGGTAGAATAAGATATGGTGTTTGAGTGTTTGGTGCTGTAGAGCCTGCACGAAGCTGTGCAAGCTGCCACTGGTAAACTGTTGAAATAAGGAAACGTTGTCCCCGATACTTAGGGAGTAGACACTCACGGGCAACATATGAAAGCCTCGAACAATTTGTATCATGGTCTTTACGAACACGATGAATTTATTCACGAGGATAAGTTCGTTGATCACCACGATGAAATGATTCACATACAAACCATAGATGGTTTGTAATCACACAGATAGAGAAAAATGTACAGCCTATTAGGAACTACGAAAGAAATGTTCGATCTGCATCTGTTGCAATTTGTGTGGCGTTTCCTCGTATATTATTATGTACCCGAGAAAAACATTATTTCTAATTATGTTTGTTTATTTCTGTATTTAATAACAATCATTTAAGTAACGAGTTCTGTATTTAATAAAATCATTTAATGAAAAATATTATGTTTTCTTATATTGTTTCAATATAATTTTATTACGTCAATTTCAATATTGTTGAATTTTAATTTGCAAATTATTTTTACAATATCTTCGTCAATTACGTCAATAAAGTGACATTCTAACATAAGGTGTACCCTCAAATATGTTGTTTTATCTAAACTGCAAGAGAGTCGAGATAACATTAAAGAATTTTCGCGTGTACAAGAAAATATGCAAATAGTATAATTAATAAATAGTGCAGAAATAGCAGAAGATTGAAATGAAATTAAAAAATAGTCATAAGTATCTTGTGGATATACATCAGTACATATAAACGGTTACATAGTTTATTGAAAAATGAAATTTTATAATTTATTGTATATTTTAATTTTTTAGTTTATCGTATATTTATATTTTATAGTTAATTGAATATTTAAATTTTATAATTTATTGTATATTCATATTAAATAGTTAATTGTACATTAAAATTAAATATATTATTGTATAATTAAATTAAATAGTTTAGTATATATTTAAATTAAATAGTTTATTGTATATTTAAATTAAATAGTTTATTGCATATTTAAATTAAATAGTTTAGTATATATTTAAATTAAATAGTTTATTGTATATTCAAATTTGAATTAGTTTATTGCATATTTAAATTAGATATTTTATCGTATATTAAATTAAATACTTTATTGTATATTTAAATAAAATAGTTTATTGAATATTCGAATTAAATAGTTTATTATATACTTAAATTAAATAGTTTATTGTATATTTAAATTAAATACTTTATTTAATATTTAAATTAAATAGGATATTGTATATTAAACTTAAATAGTTAATTGTATATTAAATTAACATATATTATTGTATAGTTAAATTAAATAGTTTACTGTATATTTAAATTAAATAGCTTGTTGAATATTAAAATAAAATAGTTTATTTAATATCTAAATTAAATATTTTATCGTATATTAAATTAAACATTTTATTGAATATTTAAATTAAGTAGTTCGTTGTATATTTAAATTTTATGGTTTATTGTATATCTGACTTAAATATTTTATTGAATATTTAAATTAAATAGTTTATTGAATAATTAAATATAATAGTTTATTTAATATTTAAATTAAATAATTTATTGAATATTTAAATTTTCTAGTGTATTTTATATTTAAATTATAAAGTTTATTGAATATTTAAATTTAATTGTTTATTGTATATTAAATTAAATAGTTTATTGTATATTAAAATTAAATAAATTATTGTATATTTAAATTAATTTTTTTGTATAATTAAATTAAATAGTTTATGGTATATTTAAATTAAATAGTTTATTGTATATTTTAATTAAATAGTCTATGGTATACTTAAATTAAATAGTTTATGGTATACGTAAATTATATAGTTTATTCTATATTTAAATTAAAAAGTTTATTGTATATTTAAATTAAATAAGCTATTAGGTGTTGATATTAATATAGTTCTGATTTAATTGACTTAAAAAGGTGATATTTAAAACAACGATATGCAGATGAGCCTATCTGTTTACTAAGAAAGTTCCAATTCAATTATTACTATATTTGATGGTGCGTAAACAATAATATAAGCAGTAACTCTATGACATTTTAGTTCAGAAAAATATATTGATACTAATGTCAGCGTAACGATTGTCTTCATTGTCGTATCCCGTATTTAATTACGTTCAATTTTGGGCTTAATAACATTTTATATATTGACTTCATGGGAACTTTTGAAAACCAAGACATAATGATATTCCCGTTATGTCTCCATGTTAAATTATGCAGGTAATGTGCTGTTTTTTTCTAGCTAGCAAAGCAATTTCTTATCAATATCTTTTCTAAAGCAAAGCGAACTTGATTCTCTATATTATGACTTTCTCCTATAATGCATGCTAGAATATGAACGATGAAGCAAGTTCAAATCTGTTAATAAGCCTTGGGAGAAACTTGGAAATAGTCATAATATTTCCTACGTTTGGATCAGTTGCCAAGATCCTAATGTTGATGAACCTGTCAGTGTTTTTGTAGCTGTGTAGGTGTTTAACAAAAAAAGAAGATGCTAGTGTGTGTGCGTGTTTTGTGTATAATTCTAGTTGGTAGAGTTTCATGACGCTGCTTGCGTAATAAGCAAAATAATTCTATTTAAAAACTAATTAAAAAAAAACAAATAATAAATAGCTAATATTGACTGAAGCAAACATTTCAAAAGATACAGCTAGCACGAGAATTCACAATCAAAACTTCCATAAATAAGTAAATAATTTTATTCTATTTGCTGTGGAAATATTCACTAAGATCTAGCTACTATGCACAATTCGCAGTTCCAGGAGATTTGGACCATTCCCCATTTGCTAAAAGGAATTTTTTCGAAAGATATATTGAAACACTGTTATATACCGTATATAACTGTACAAATGTTTGACAAGTAAGATGTACTATAAGTAAATAATAATAAAATAGAATATATGTATATATATATATATATATATATATATATATATATATATATATATATATATATATATATATAGTAAGTAATAAAATATATATGGCGATTAAGCTACACTGAATATTCCGCGTTTCATCCACTCTAGGACTCTTCAGGCTTATATATATATATATATATATATATGTATATATATATATATATATATATATAGATATATATATATATATATATATATATATACATATACTTCAGAATAGTTTTTATTTAAGAATCAGTTGTTATGGAAACGTGATATTAACACCTCGATCCACTAAAAATAATATAGACTTCTAATGAAAAGGTTTCCACCAGACTTTGAATTATTATCGCTTGATCCACAAACAGATTTATACAAGCACTTGCCCGATTCAGATATCTACACAGCTATGCGGATTACCCGATATATAACTTGGACCTTATTAAAAAAGGATGTAAAGAACGTATGACATGGATGTTACCAAGCAAGCTGGATCTAAAAACACATTAATATCTTTTTTCTGCAAATCCTCCTGCTACAGGACTTCTGATAAATTTATTGTTTTGACTTTGACTTTCCATGTCTCACTGACTTTAGCAAATAGAGTGCATACATTAACAAGTATTTTCTAATATTTTCTCTCCTCTGATGAGATGGTAGACATCGAAATTCTTTGATATAAAACTCAACCACTTCATTTCATTTCAATTAGAGTTTTTTTAAATTCATTGAATTACAATTTAATATATATATATATATATATGCGTATGTGTGTGAGTGTTTGTGTGTGTGTAAATACATATATATATATATATATATATATATATATATATATATATATATATATATATATATATATATATAAGCCCGTAGTGTAGCCTATATAAGTGGGTGTGCATATATATATATATATATATATATATATATATATATATATATATATATATATATATATATCTATAAGCCTTAAGAGTCCTAGAGTGGATGAAACGCGGAATATTCAGTGTAGCTTAATCGCCATATATATTTTATTTCTTACTAACTAGCTCTACCAACGTATTGAGAACTTGTGAAGTAAATACTTAAAGTTCACGCATAAATGTATACTTTCGTATATTACTTTTATGCGAGTAAATGAAGTAGTTATATACATATATATATATATATATATATATATATATATATATATATACATAAATGGAAAGACCATCACTTGTTTTGTCTACCTTAAACATTAACAACTTTACATTCATTCAATCGTGAAACGTTCTAACACTTCCTTAAATACATAACTCGCAAAAGGTTCAATAAAGCTACGCTCCAATATATATACATATATATATATATATATATATATATATATATATATATATATATATATATACATATATATATATATATATATATATATATATATATATTCTAGATACTAATAGACCAGAGTCATATAGAGCAGAGCCTCAGTTTAATATATTTAAAAGTGATGTGCTCGGAGTATTGTAGATATATGATAAACTCATTACATGTAATTACCTCGAGCTATATTATTTATATTTTTTATTGTTTTTTTTTTTAAATATATTAACTTCAATAATTTTGTTAAAATTTGGTGTCTTTCCCAATCGTAACCTTTCCCACATTAATGCTGATGGGAAGACAAACTCCAAAAATATTTTACTTAATGTTTCGATGATGTTACTTGTAAATATTGAATAAATGATGGGTTATCGTTCCCTTAACGATCGTACATATTCATTTGATTTAGTTGTTTCCTCCATGAAAGCTTGATTAATAATTCCACAATTATTAATCTTTCATCCTTTCTCTTTCTCTCTCTCTCTTTCTCTCTCTCTCTCTCTATATATATATATAGAGAGAGACATAGAGAGAGTGAGATAGATAGATAGATAGATATATAGATATATGTGCGGGGTCTGTGCGGTTGAGAGGGAAAGGTATTGAGTATTGTAGAGAGTGAGAGTGAAACGTGAGAATTTATGTTGTAATATAAAGAAAACACATGCTGGCATAGCAAAACATTTACACACATATAAGTAAACTTACAAACAATCACACACACAATCACGCACACACATACACACACACTCACACACATACACACACACACACACACACACATATATATATATATATATATATATATATATATATATATATATATATATAGTCAGAACACGCAAGTATATATGGGACCTTAATTTGTTTTCGAATCTGTATTCGATGCGTGTGTCTATGAGAATAACGTGTGTGTCCGTGAGTAATTGCGCGTAAATTCGGGCACCGACGGTGGATGGGTGTCTCTTTTATGGTTGTTTTGTAAGTGAAACGCTGGAGGAATTTGAACTGATCATAAAACTGAAGAAGTTATAAATAGGAGAGTAAAAAAAAATGGAGAAGAAGAAGAGAAAGAAGAATAAAGAAACGAAAGAAAGGAAAGAATAAGATAAGGAAAAGGGACATGAAGGATAACAAAAACAACAAATGCGGAAACAATGACGAAAGTAGAAATGAAAATTCGTAAAAACAAATAAAAAAATATTTTTCAAATGAGACAAAAAGAAATCTCAAAATATTAAGATAGAAATAATGCAAGTGAAAGGCGAAGGATTAGGAAAAAAAATCCTTAAAAGTTGATAAATAGAGAATAAAACAAAATAAATAAATTTTAGGTTGATGCAAAACTAATTTCGTTTTTTGCGTTTAACTTGTATATAAAAACATTATTTTTTCAGCAACGGAATAAATAAAAAATAAATACGAGGAGGAGGAATAGATATAAAAAGCGAATAACTTGAAAATTAAGAAGAAGACGTGGAAAGATAGAAAGGAGAAAAACACCGAGAATTAGAATATCAATAAGAATGTTAATAAGAATATTAAGAAGAACAGAAAGAATAAGAATATTAATAAGAACAGAAAGAATAAGAATATCAATAAGAATATTAATAAGAATATTAATAAGAACAGAAAGAATAAGAATATTAATAAGAACAGAAAGAATAAGAATATCAATAAGAATATTAATAAGAATATTAATAAGAACAGAAAGAATAAGAATATTAATAAGAACAGAAAGAATAAGAATATCAATAAGTACAGAAAGAATAAGCCTATTAATAAGAATACTAATAAGAATATTCATAAGAATATTAATAAGAACAGAAAGACTAAGAATATTAATAAGAATATTAATAAGAACAGAAAGAATAAGAACAGAAGGAATAAGAATATTAATAAGAACAGAAAGAATATGAATATTAATAAGAACAGAAAGAATAAGAATATTGATAAGAATATTAGTAAGAACAGAAATAATAAGAATATTAATAAGAACAGAAAGAATAAGAATATTAATAAAAACAGGAAGAATTAGATAATAATAATGCAAAACAGAATAAAATGAAATTTCCATAAAATTAAGGAAATAATAAAAAATAAAAAACAAGAATATAAAGCAGAAGAAGACGAATGAAAGATCACAAAACAAATGTGCATCATTGATTTAATAGGGAGAAAGTAAAAGAAAATTCCGAACAAGTCAGAAGAAAGTTGGGCCAAAGACCAATAATGAAAGACGACTGATATAAAGAAATTGTAAAAAAAAAGAAAAATAAAAAGATGAAGGTAAGAAAGAAAACAGAAGCATTAAGGAAATAAATGTCGGAAAACTAACAAAAAAGAACGTCGGGAAGAAGAAAAAAAAACGATGAAAAGAGGAAAGGTTTGAAAAGGAAGAAAAAGTAGGAAATAATTGAGGAAGAGGGTTTCGTAAGGAAACCCGAATAATAAAGAAAGAAAATTAACAGTCATAGGGATTAACGATTAGAAAGAAAATACAAAAATGAGGAAATAGATAAACGAAAGAAAAAAGAAAATATAAAGAAAATGAAAAAGAAAAAGTAAGGGAAAAAGAAGAAACAATATAGATAGATATGAACAAAATATCCTCTGAAACTATTATCAAAAAAAGAAAAATGGCAGACAGTACAAATTTGTCGGTATAAGAAATTTCAATTATTAAAAAAGGGAATATATAGAGGAAAAGAAAGACAAACCAACAAAACAAAACAAAAAACCCTAAGTGTACAGGGGCCAACAGTAATCGCTTCGTTTATTTAGTATGTGAAACAAGAGAGGGTTGATGGTCTTAGGTCCATCGGTAGATGACTACCAGGGGAGACGTTTGGGGGTGAGAGAGGTGGACTATTAACTCACAAAGATGGTGGATATTGTAGACGCTATTGGGTTAGCGTTATAGACCCGAGGGAAATATGACTATTCATCCACTTCTAAAAATCCAAAGGGGCCGGGGAATTTGTTATCCTACTTTCGTGTTTATTGTTATAATGTAGAGTATATTTTAGAGGCAGCTGGGAAAGTTACTTGGACGAGAGTTTAGAGTTGAGAATGATTATGCTTTTGTTTGCATAATTGCTCATCTTGTAGGGACTGGCATCATATTTTAAATAAATAGACAGAATAAGTATTTTCTTCAATTTTTTCACGGTTTGATCATGATGTTTAACGCCAGTACACACCTTTTTGGGGAGGATAATTTAATGCCGAATTGTCACGGATAATATGTTTGCTACTTAATTAGATTCGTTGTTGTTTTATTGGGCATGTATTGTACAAAATTCTATTCCATTAACAGTTTATACACGAGTGCTAGTGCATATTGGTGCACTAACAACGAATTGATTATTGCAAGCTTGCAACGTTAATAAGTACAGTTCCCGATAAAATATAGACGGCCTATTTTTCTCTATAAGACGGCAAGAGTATGAAACACAAGGACCAAAAAGTAACATTAAGGCGTCAGCGCACGAGTGAAAGAGCAATCTAGCAAGCAAAAACAAATACCTAACTAGTTTTTTTTACATGGTATTAATCACTTATCAAGGCCCAGAAACCAGTCGAGGATAAGGGTTATTGCGTGTACAGTAATCAATGGGATAATATCGTAGTAATCGTTAGTAAGGGAGATTTGATAAAGTGTCTTTCTTAAGGGTCGGTTTATCAGGAATTTGTTTATGTTGGACTTGAATAAATCCAAGTTGTAGTCAGGTGGGAAACCGGCAAACGGAAGAGAGTTCCACAGTTCGGTCAGCATTCCCAGGTAGTTGTTCCTCAGGCGGTGAGTAATAAGCAAAAACGGTTTAAATTAAAGAAAAAAAACATTGGAGAGTGGGTATCTTAGAGCTCCACATGACCAACAAAATTATAACGCAATCAACATTAAAAAAAACCCCATTTCAATAAGGGGTCAAACTCTGTTGACTTTTATGCCGAGGAAAATCGCATGGCGACTAGTAAGAGTATAATTTGGTAATCTGGCAAATTAGAAATTATTTTATGGCTGCGATCACTAGAATTTTATGTATATCTAGCATATGGAATGTCTGATAATACGCTGGTTACAATTTGTTCGTACATGCACTACTGATAGTTATCATTATCACTCCGAATCAAAACTTATTAAAACTGCACTCACCCCAAAACCCGCACTTCAGATCTGACAAAAGGATACACTTTCTGATTATACGAAAGCACAATTATACTTAATTCATGATTATTATTATTAAGCGTAATTCTATCTATGCCACTCCCCCGGTAAAACAATCCCAACAAACATACGTCTAGCTATAAAGCAAGTAAATACATATTCCCAAAAAAAAAATTCTTATGACTACTAACATATGAATCACGATCCCGCAGCATTACTTACCAGCTAACTATAACATGGTCGTGTTCAAGTCTAATGTAAACAAATAATCACATCCTACTTGAGTTCTACCATTACTGATCCTAATAGGCGTTGCCCACGGACTAACTAACACTAATTAAACCTATTCGACAAACACCTTATAAACAGTCATTCCCAAGTCAAAGAAAAAGAAATCTTAGGTCTGTGTATAGGTTATATATTTTTATGTTAAGAATTAAATCCTAACATAACTAACTGATACTTATGACTTTTGAAACGTAGCGAGGACACAGATGTGGGAATTCATGCAGGAAATGATGAAGTTATCATATTTTGTTGTTTTTTTTAATATACAATACTGAAAAATAAGTTTTAAGCCTGATCGATAGGTGTCTACATTTTTTATGTAAAGACTAACTTGCGTTAAATTTGTTCAATTCTTTAAGGATTTAATCAGTCGGTTCTTCTAGACTTTTGAAGTGAGTATTTTAAAAAGGTGATGACAGACTGTACAAGCCTTACGTACCTCCACATCAACGTATGTGTTTGCATGCGCGCATGTGTCTAAGTGTGTAGCATATAAAAGTTTCAATTGAAATCATCGATACACTCAACAATTTCCTGACGAGTGAACTAAAGTGTGCTTTTGAGTGACCATTGAATTTATCTACATTATCGGTTCGTAATCTTCTTTTGTTCAGGGTTACAATTGCTATCGAGGCGTAGGAATGATGACGTTTGAATAGGGAATACAGATGCCTCTAACCCGTCTACAATCACCTTTTGAAAGTACTCACTTCAAAAGCCTACAAAGTCGTCCGTCTAAACACTAAATTAGAAGTGAAGGACTTGATGACAATCTTCAGAGAAAACTCACTTGAATTTATTATCGCATTTTATGACAAAGTCCACGTTTTGATAACTCTCATATCATTCTTCTCTTCCACTCCCTCTCTCTCTCTTTCTCTCTCTTTCTCTCTCTTACACAGAGATAATATCTCATTGTCTCCCGCTCTCGTTCTCTCTTAAAACGTTTGTATTTGTAATTAAAGAATAAAACTAAAACAAAAATATTTATAAAAATATTACGAGTCCTTTCAAATAGGATTAGTTCTCTTAAAAAGAGTAATAATAAGCCTGTGGAATTCAGGGTAAAGCGATGGTCCAGCATATTAAGATCTGACTACATTTCTGTATTTGGCCGCTTACACTGACTCTGTAAATCGTCCTTCATCCACAAACTTGTACAGCCTATCAATAAGGAAATTAACATAACCCCCCTCTATATATTCCTTGTGTCGTATAATAAATTCTTATCTCGAATATATCTGTATATATTTTGATTTTCAGAATTTAAATGTAATCATTAAACTTATATATATATATATATATATATATATATATATATATATACTAGCAAAAGTACCAATCGTTTACTGGGTTCAAAAACAGCCAACAGAAAATGGACTCCGATTTATGAAAAAGAAGGGTTGTAAATTTGGGTTGAATTTGGAGGTATCACAACCAAAGCAAAATATAATGAACGTAAAAATAAAATAGATAAACCCAATAATTTATTATACCATACCTGTTCACATTGAAACACTTATCACAATATTATGTGGATCTATATTAAAAAAAACCTTGTTAAGCTTACATATTTCTATTCTATGGAGGTCAGGTGCGAACGAACACGCCATAATTTTATTATACCAAGTTTCTTAAAACTGAAACATAATTATCAAAGTATACTTAGGCAGATAGCTATGAACAGTCTTTATTAAAGTTTGTGCCTATTTCTATTCTATGGAGGTCAAGCGCGAACGCAGACCCCACAATTTTATTATACAATCTCTATTTAAGTTAAAACATACTTATCAAGGTATTATTATGTACCTCTATGTCTAAACACTTGTAAACGTGTTTTTTTTCTAATTTTAATTTTTTTATTTCCATACTTTGTGGACCAGGCGTGAATATATATATATATATATATATATATATATATATATATATGTGTGTGTGTGTGTGTGTGTGTGTGTGTGTGTGTGTGTGTGTGTGTGGGGGGGTGTGTGTGTGTAGTAAAACTCATTTAATTCCTTTAATTTGAACTTCCTCTAAAATTGGAATTCCTCTCATTTGGACTTCTTCTAAATCTGAACTTTCTCTAAACTTGAACTGTCACGTCATTGAAATTGTATTAACATATTTGATGCGGAGTTGCAGTAAAACGGTTTAGTCAGATATTGCGCAACAATATTTATATTAGTACTATGCAATTAATGTAGATTAGCTATTGACTTACACTAATTGTATTTTTTTCAGATTGCTTTATTTAAAATAGTGTAATAAAACAACCCCTCACAATGGCTTGCAACTTTAAAAGAAAACAGGTGACACTGACTTTACTCGAAAAACGTCAAATTATAGAAAAATTAGATGCTGGAGTTGAAAATCGTGTTATATTGAGAGATTATAAGATTGGAAGAAGTACACTGTTTTACATCAAAAAGAAAAAGGAGGAAATATTGAATGCTGCTCCTTTCTCTCCCAATAAAAGACATGTCAAAAGAAGGACTTCGCAGACCAAAGCAAGTTGAATTCGATCGAATATTGCATGAGTGGTTTGTAGCAAAACAGAATGAAGGTGTAGCAATATCTGGGGCCATGGTAATTGCTTAAGCAAACTCCCGTAAGAAAGAGTTGAATATCGCAGAAGATGTGAAATTCAGTGAAGGCGTGTTTAGGAGCTTTAAGAGTAGACATGGTATAAGACAATTAACACTGTCAGGCGAACAACGGTCTGCTGAAACACACGCAGCATCAAATTATTGTGACAAATTCAAGACGATAATTCCGAGTATGGTTTTACTCCAGATGATGTTTATAACGCTGATGAAAGTGATGTAAATTGGATGTACTTACCAACAAAAACATTAGCCAGATCCGAGGAGCAGAAAATAAAAGAAGTCAAATTAAATAAAGAAAGACTAACAGTGATCGTATGCGCTAATGCTTCTGGAACTCATACACTTAAGCTTCTTGTCATCGGCAAATCAAAGTGTCACCGAGCATTGAAAGGAGTTTCGCCTTTGCCAGTATCCTATTATTCTTCACAAAATCTATGGATGAATCAATAGTTGTTTAAAAAAAGATTTTTGCAAGAATTTCTGCCAGTCGTCCATACACGTTTTCTTGAATTATGCAAAACTGATTCAAAGTGCTTGCTTCTGTTGGACAATTGTAAAGCACATCCTCCTTAGTCAGAACTAGTTTCATCTTGCGGGAATATTTTTGTGCGCTACTTACCATCTAATGTGACTTTTCTCATCCAACCTATGGATCATGCGATTATTTGAAACTTAAAATGTTTCTACAGAAATAATTTTATGATGAATATGATAAATAGTACCGTGAGTAGAAGCGATTATCAGCGCCATTTTACTATCAAAGATTTCATATTTTCTCTCGCAAGTGCATGGAATCAAGTTCGAGCAAGCACATTAACAAAAGCATGGGGTAAATTATGCCCAGCGCCAAAGGCTTCTGAACTGAAAGAATCAGAAAATACATCTGGTCTAGAAAGAATTTTTAAAACAAAACGGTTACCGACCAACCACGCTGTTCTGAAATCACTTAATGCAAATGATGTTGAAATGTAGGTGCAAATGATGAGGAAACTACTGATCAATATCCTGAAGGCAGTAATGGTGATGAAAATAGCGACAGCTCTCATTCTCTTGACTCTAATGTAAATAACCAAGAACACTCTGATGAAGCAATATCATGGGATTATGCAGAAAAGTCTATAGAGACGGTTATAAAATTTCTAGAAAAAAAGTTCTTTACTTTAGTTACAACTATATTTTGCAAGCAATGTCACTCCGAAGAGATATAATCATAAAGAAGCTACATAACAAAGAAATTGAAGATTTTCGTGATCGCTTACGGAATACAATGGCAGCGCCCGAGAGCTCAATCGATAAAAATAGAAACTGCAATGAGACCCAGTCAATGAATAAATAAAAAGAAAACTGTGTTTTACATAAATGTATGATTTCTGTAGATGATAACTTAGGTAATAAATACCTAACAAGTAAGAATAGTGTTACATGATAAGGGCTGTCCCCTTTTCATGTAAGTATAAAAATAGAGAGATTTAGTTAAAATGAAAATGAAATAGCATAGACGAAATTCGAACCTCGTAAATTAGGTTTAGAAATAGATTACGAGAGAGAATTAGAAAATGGAATGTAAAACAAACCATTGTTTAGCTTAGAGATAAAATAGTTTCAAGAAAAGAATGTGCGATGTCAATTTTGTTATGAAAAATTCAATTGAAACAATGCAACTACAAAATAATTTAATAAACATGGTTTTAACATATTGGAAATATAGGTTACTGGGAATATAGGTTAAAATTCGTTTTGTAAACAAAGGAAAAAGTGTTGGACACGCATGTCCAGAACACGTGAAAGAAGACACATGTTTTAACATGTGTATGCCGTCATGGAAAATGGGGAGTTCTCGATATAGTTAGAAAACTTTAGAGATAAGAAAAGAGAAAACTGGGGAGAAACTCAGAGAGGGTCTGAGGATGACAGACGACAGTCCAGACATGGACATTCGAACGTCTAGAAGCGAGACGGTCACTTTTGAAACTTGGAATGTGAAGCTTTGAATTCTTGACTCAGAAAACCACGGCCGGTCGGGAGAAGAAATAAACCCATCATGTGTTTTTATAAACGTCGTCTTTGTGTTGTAATTCTACCAAAAGGTAAAGTGAAAATTGTTATTATATGTCTTTAGGATTATATATATGTGGTTTAGAATTATATGTCTTTAGAATTATATTATATGTGGTTTAGAATGCCTTGACATACACATCTCATATCTACAATGTGAACTCTACATCTCATATCTACACTTCTAGCTATGAACATTTTTATAACTATGAATCACTTTATAAAACGAACAATCTCTCTTACAACATCCCTCTCTTTCTAAGACACAACAACAAACTCTCTCTCTCTCTATCTCTCTCTCTAAGACTTTCTAAGACTCCTATATAACAATAGATTTAATTTATTTTTAAGGTTTTTGTTTCTGGTAATACTATTTAACGATTATTAATTGCAATATACCGTAAACTCAACATAATATATACTTGAAGTATCATATAGCAATGAATTTCATTTACTATTTCTTAATTCTTAGAAAATTAAAGTTAACTGCAGCACATTTTTTTATCACCAAACTTGAACAGCATCCTCCTATTTGAATGAAGCGGGTGTTCAAATTATAGAAGTTACACTGTATATATGTATATATATATATATATATATAATAGGACAAAAAGAGTATGAAATGAAGACAAAAAACTATATATAGGTAGATACAGAATGGATCATTTATTGAATAATGGAATAATGGAAACTTTTTAGGGATAGAAGGAACTCTTTATGTCAGGTCATTTCGAATCCTATTGCTTCTCATCAGAAGAGTAGAAAAGGTGCTAGTTAGCATGGGGGAGATGCGGCGTATAGCGTAAGGTTCAATAGAGATGAAAAAAATAAAGAGGAATTATAGAATGTTAGGGAAAGCTTTATTGGATTCTAAATAAATAAGGAGAAGCTTATTATATATAGTATGATATATAAGAATACATATTGTCTTTAACATAGTATTTATATTAAGGGGTATATGTAGTATGGTAAAATAGGGGGGTATTGTTGCTGTGTGGTAATTTATTTTTACGATTTGTGGGGTGTCTATTTTCTATGGAGTGGGTATTTGTGATTAATTTGGGGGGTATGTAAGATTGTAAAACTGAAAGGTAATATGCTGCAATATATTTATAAGTTTCTACTGTTATGATATATG
Source organism: Euprymna scolopes (assembly GCF_053919585.1). Lineage (NCBI taxonomy): Eukaryota > Metazoa > Mollusca > Cephalopoda > Sepiida > Sepiolidae > Euprymna > Euprymna scolopes. The sequence goes on along the minus strand of NC_136492.1, from coordinate 87,302,063 downwards.
GAGTATGATCATAAGGGGCGGTCGTAGATTAGGGTGGCAATGACTATTTATGCGTATAACTTGATGTAAAGGTTTAGGTATACATATTGATGTTAAAGTGGGGGAGTAAGGAAACCATAGCTACTTATGAGAGTGGTAAAAATATACCAAATAATAGTATGGTAATTATAATAGTACGGAAGATAAATAGTAATTACAATTATAATAATAGTAGTAATCATAAAGTTTAAAATAAATTAAATAATCATACTCCCTATATCATAACAGTGGTAACTATTAAATATATTGCGGCATATTACCTTTCAGTTTTACAACCTTACATAACCCCCCCAAACTAATCAAAATTATCCACTCCATAGAAAATAGACACCCTATTTAACCATAATACATATACCCCTTCATTTAAATACAATGTTAAAGACCATATGTATTCTTATATATCATACTATATATAATAAGTTTCTCCTTATTTATTTAGAATTCAATAAAGCTTCCCCCAACATTCTATAATTCCTCTTAATCTTTTTCATCCCTAATGAACCTCACGCTATACGCCATATCTCCGCCATACTACCTAGCACTTTCTCTACTCTTCTGATGAGAAGCAATAGGCTTTGAAATGCCCTTGCATAAAGAGTCCCTTCTATCCCAAAAAATTTGCCTGTATTCCATTATTCAATAAATGATCCATTCTATATCTCCATATATATAGTTTTGTGTCTTCATTTCATACTCTTGTTGCCCTATTGTATAAGCTTCAATAATTAATGTTGAGCTTGGCATTATCCGGATAAGTATCTTTTTGTAGAATTGATCTTTCTCTTTTTCCTTTTACCTGAAGCTATATATATATATATATATATATATATATATATATATATATATATATATATGTATATATATATATATATATATATATGTATATATATATATATGCTGATAATTTACTTGAAATGTCAATCACTTCCATATACCAATCGTGATGGATTATTTATTTCTTGAATAAACAAGTTTTTATATTTAAAAACAAGTTCCATTGAATTTTTAACACGGCCAAGCTCAATGAATGTCTTTTTTTTGTTTCCGAGCACAGATAGTGTAATATATTACCTCTCAAAGTTCCGAAGATACAAATATTCGCAGACGGTAAATTTTTGCTTAGCAAAAGGTATATTATAACAGTGTTTCATTCGCAACAAAAAGTAGAAAAATTATGTCTTTGTCTCATTTTTAGTCAATTTTAGCAGCAAGTAAGAATGCCAGAAATTCGCCATTGTAAAAACCATGAAACTTGTTCAAAATGGTGTTTTTCTCCTTTTTTAAGTGAATATCTAATGAGTAAGTGACTAAAAATGCAGCAAAGTCATAATTTAGCTCACTTGTTCGTCGCGAACCATACAATATTGTAATGGCTACATTTTCAAAAGCAATAAAATACTAAGTGACATAACTAAATAATTTCAACTTTAATAAATACTATATTACAATTTTTATTTATATATATATATATGTGTATGTGTGTGTGCGTGTGTGTGTTTATGTATTATGTGGTTGCCTATCTAAATGCTTTATGCAGTATCTATGTTCGCTTGCTTAGACAGGTTTACTTGGTTTCCTTATTTCTTTGCTGACTGATTTTAAATAATTTACTTCTTTATCTATCTTTTTTTTCGAGCGTTTATTTCTTGTTTCTTTAATTTTCTTTTTCCGCTGACTTTCCTTTCCTTTCAGTCATTCTCACTTTTTACTGCCCTCTTCTTTCTCTTCCTTTTATTCTTTAATCATCTTTTTTCTTTATATTTTTGTTATTAATTCTTCATCATATATGACAACAATAATTGTTTCTCTCCATATTATATATTTACTATGATTTCAGAAAATTTTTGACGGAACATCTTTTAGTAATATACTATATGCATTTTTTTTGTTTATATTTTAATATAACTCCTATTTTTCAATTGATTGTGAGTTGAATATGAAACTAAACGAGACACTTTGCTTGAAAGGTTTAAATGAACTAATAAGTATATTTAATAATCTCAACATTTTAATGTTCATTTTTTACAATAAATTGCATTTTATACATACTACTTCTTCAACCATACCTATATCTCCTAATACAACGGATATATTACAACCATTCAAGACTCTTGTGGATCTTACATCCAATAATTATTCCCTTTGCTTGTTATCATTATTTATTGTCGTTTCCTCTAGATTGCCATTTAAGAAATGTTAGTAATTTTCTTGTTTTCTTTTCAAAGCTGTATTCTCACTTACTTTTACGTTTTTCTTATCTACCCTTTTCTTTTATCCTTATTTGTTTTAATTATATACTAGCCGTTCAGCCCGGCTTTGCTAGGGCCCTATGTACTGTTATCACGTCATGTGCATATGTATGTATTAAAAAGTTTGATTCATGTCCAGGTAACCTACATCTGTAAACCTAACTGGCGGAGTAGTTTGGTAGAGCCACCTCTTTAAACTTTGACCTCTTGGCAGCCAAATTTTCGCGCAAAAACTGATTAAAACGTTTGCTGCATGTCTGATTGCTCTTTATGTGAAATTTCAAAAGTTTGGAGCCAAATTGGCTAAAGACTTTCCTAGCGACTGTACATAATCTCGATTCACATTCGCGTCTTTCCTCCTTTTTTTAACAAATCCTACATAGGCGCCACCAAACATTTCAGCAATAGAGTGGCCTTACATAAGAGCAACATCAAAATTGCAGATAACAGACACCTCTATGTTTCAAAACAAGTACCCACATGCAGTGGAAACAGCTTCAAAATAATGCCAATCTTCCAAACAGACAATTATTTTTATTTACTTACACAGGAAAAAAAAAAAAAACTTCATCACCAGATTCACTCCTGAACTGAACAGAACCTAATACCATCACACAAAAACATGAAATGCAAGGTACACTCGCATGCACACCTATACACATACACATATACACACCCACACATAAATCAGAACCGACACATTAAAACAAACACACGTGCGCGCATACAACCACACACAGACATAACACTCCTATCTCTAATACAACACACTGAACAATACCAACCCTACTTAACCTCGAAACCAACAACACTAGGAGACACCTAGAATCATAGTATAATATCTGTTCCAACACCTCGCTCCCTCCTCAGTCAGTGGAGGAGAAACCCCTCATGACTGAAACGACTATCATCCCTTCTATCATTTCCCTCCCACACCTATACCCCCTCCAATGCCCTCCCTCTGGGGAACAAAATCTTCCCCACACTAGAAACCGATCCTGGGTCTGGCCATACCCACATGGGGAGACAAATAAATAGAAACATTAAAAACTCCCCTATTTTAAATAGACCCCCCTTTCTAAACAAACATAGTATAAGACTAAAACAAAAATCACAATACTAAAATCCAGGAATCCAAAAAATAAATATCAAAATAGAATGAAAGCACCCCTACCCTTATTTCAGAAGAGCCAGTCCCCCCTCCCCACACATACACATTAGTAACGACCTCGGACCACAGCCGCCTTCCTAAGGAAGCAAATAACCCCAAACTACTATAAAACAATATACACATTCCCAAACCAATAAAAGCAAACACACACACGCACACACACGCACACACACATAAACACACACGTACACACACACACACACTACCCCGCCCTAAAGGAAAAGAAAAAAACATTAGCAGAAAGAGATAGCGACGACAACCAGGTCAACGTCTCACTGGACAAGCCCAATAAAAAAGCAATAAAAATTCAGCATACCAATGAATAATAAACACTTACAAGCTTCCACCGCTTGGAAAAACTTCAAATTAACTACGAAAATCGCCATTTTTACACATTTGAAAATAATTTCTGATGAGGACGCATCACAGACCGTCTGAAACGCGCGTAAACGATTTCAATGACTTAAAAACATTATTACAATGATCCTAACATAATTCTCAATGAAAAACCAAGACACGGAATAATAAAATAATGTTAAAAAATACACATTGTTGGTGACTACTCCCTTATTTAAATATATATATATATATATATATATATATATATATATATATATTATATATATATGATATATATGTGAAATATATATAATATATATATGAAATATATATGATATATATATATGAAATGTGTATATATATATATATATATATATATATATATATATATATATAATGATGTAAATTTCAACTACATACCTCGCTGTTAACCTTGGCCAAGTGATTTGTTTCTTGCTAATGAAGCAAGAGCTGGCTTCGTGATCGGTCTCGAATCTCACGATCGGCGAGAATCATGACACCCAGGTTTGATGATTCCAGAAATAATAAAGCACTAGTGTTCATAGGTATTAAAATAATAATGATATACAATAATGAAAATAATTGTGTATATATATATATATTGGTAGATTTGTTTAAGGACGGTCCGTCAAACAGTACTTACCTCTCCCCCCAATATATATATATATATATATATATATATATATATATATATATATATTTGGGGGGAGGTAAGTACACCCCCCCACACACATATATATATATATATATATTATTGGGGGGGAGGTAAGTACTGTTTGACGGACCGTCCTTCAAAAAATATACCAAAAATCTGGTAATAGTCCAATCAATGCGAAATTTTCAGAGATTATTAAGAGAAGAATGAACCTTATAACAGTACTTATTTTTCTTAAAATATATTTATATATATAGTTTTTTTTTTTTTTGCTTACAACCCCCTTTGTTTTTAGGAGGTTCCAAATATGCTTAAAATAATCATGTGAAACTGAACAAAACATATTGTGTTCTTGTAAGGTACAGGATTATAGATTAAAAAAAAACTTGTTTGCATACCTTATTTTGATGTCTGAATATCAGAACTTCGATTGTGTTTAATTATAAATATAATTATATTATACTTATTAAGTAAAATAATTAATTTAAGTTAAGCAAAAAAAATGTTTTTTCAATATTTATACGAGAAAAGCCATTTTAAAATCTTTGATAAATAAAGTTACAATTTTTTTAGCGAGCCGAATAATGCATGACCATTATTAAACAGGGAATGCTTTGAAGAATCGATACAAAAAAATCGATAAATATTGTGGCCTTTTGTGTTAAAAATATCATCCTTTTTTCGATCCCGTTTGAAAACGTTTGCCGCCTTTCGACTACGGTAGACCAAACGCGCTGAAATATTTTTTATTCTGCTTTAAATTGCCCCCATTTTGGGGAGTCTGACCCCCCACACATACACATTAAAAACCAAATTAATACAAATGGTCACCCATCTCGGACTGGCCAGCCTCAGCGTTAATAATACATTGAAATTTTCGTTACTGAAAAAAAAAGTTTTGTTTGACCTGTTTGGTTTTCCGTAGTTTGCTTTTGCGTCAAGTACACATGTAAAAATTGTATCAAATCGACGCGAAGTAACTGGTTGCCTATATGAATAAGTGGAATTATTTGAAACCCAGGTACTTATATTATAATATTTTTGCATATTCTCATAGAAAATCACCCTTAATCTTAGTTAGACAAGAAACAAAACAAATTAATTATTTCAGAAACCTTTTTTTTAAACTATTTATATAAGTTGTTTGTTCAAGACAAAAAAACAATTGTTAACTTTTGGGGAAAATTTCACATTTAAAATTTAATTAAAAAATAGTAGAAAAAGCTTTCATTATTCTGCTTTCTATATGATAAAATTCAGGGTTTTATCTATCTGAAAAAAAGTTACTCAGAAAAAATAGATTTTAATAAATGTAATTTCGTTTTAAGGAACAACAGCAACTTATTTTTGCGGCCATTTTTGGCGGTGTCTAATATATATATATATATATATATATATATATATATATATATATATATATATATATATATATATATATATATATATACATGCATAGATTATCGTATAAGGATTAGATAACTTTTGCTGACATTAAACACATTTAAACATAAAATGTTTTAATTCAATGTAATTTCTCGCGGTTAATAGTAGCCGATTGAATAAGGTCTTTGCTAATCGAGTCAGAGATGGCTCGTGTTGCCGGTTCCGAATCTATCCACTGGTGTTAATCGTAGCACCCTGCACTGAAGATTCCTGAAATGATCTAACACTAGCGTCTGTAGGTATTTAATTATTATAGTAAAAAATAATTATGTCAACCCCCTTAAGAAACTCGTTTCTTATCGTTGAGCACTTTACATTGAATTAAGTCGATCAATTTAGCTCTTATGTATAGATCATCCTATAACAATTAGATCACTGTGACTGACGTTAAAAACATTAAAAAATAAAATGTTTAAATTCAATGTTATTTCTCGCGGTTTATGGTAGCCGATTAGATATCGTCTTTGGTAATCGAGCCAGAGATGGCTCGTGCTGCCAGGTTCGAACCTGTCCACTAGTGCTTATCGTGACACCCTGCACTGAAGATTCCCAAAAGGATGAAACACTAGTGTTTGTATGTATTTAATTATTATAGTAAAAAGTAATTATATATATATATATATATATATATATATATATATATATATATATATATATATATATATATATACCATTATTGTAACGAAACTGTTCAATGATTGAACAAACGAGTTATTTTTTCAAGCATCAGTCTTGTTGAGATAAGAAAATATATTTATCTTCAAAGGAAAAAAAAGAACATTAATAAGTGAATGATACAATCCTTAAGGCAGCCATGCAGATAAATGATTTGTTGTGCTTTCTTGTAATTTGATAAATTTTTAATTGCTTTTTATTAATGAAATTCATGTAGGGTTAGGGCTAGGATTATGGATATATACTTGAAAGCAAGACAACACTAGATCATTTTTGTATTTAAGAAGACCGAGTAAACGTAAAGCCAGACAAAACTAGAAGCATATCGAGAAATTAAGTAACTAAAATATGATAAAACCAGAAAAATAATAAGGAAATGTATTTTCATGCAAACCGCAATATCACGGTGTTTCTTCTACACAGACTACAACATTTGGCTGAGTTGTCTTTTTAAAATAATCAGATTTTGAACACACGTTGCTCGTTACTAATCATCACAATTACAAAATTCGTTACTAATAATCACTATGGTGTTACAAACATATTTACTAATCATCACGTTGTTGTTACAAGCATCGTTACAAGTCATGTCGATGTTGTTCCACGCATCGTTACCAATCATCACGTGTGGGTACAAGCATCGTTACTAATCATCACGATATTGTTTCAAGCTTCGTTACTCATCATTACGATATTGTTTCACGCATCGTTACTAATCATCACGTGTGGATACAAGCATTGTTACTAATCATCACAATGTTGTTGCAAGCATTGTTACCAATCATAATGATGTTGCTTCTACGAATAATTACTAATCATCATGTGTTGATGCAAGCAACGATAATATCGTTACTAATCATCACGTCGTGTTGATGCAAACATCCTTACCAATCATCTCATGTCGTTACAAGCATCGATAGTAATTGTCAGTTGTTGATAAAAGTATCGTAAGTAATCATCACGATATTGTTCCAAGCATCGTTACTATGATTACGATATGGTTTCACTCATCGTCAGTTATCATTACGTGCTGTTACAGGCATCGTTACTAATCAGTTCTGTTAGTAATCATCACTTGTTGTTACAAGCATCGTTATTAATCATCATTTTGTTATAAAAAGAATATATCATAATCCCTACCAATTCACCTTATTAAAAATCAATTATGCTGATTGTTCATTTATAAACACATATTTTAAATAGACTCTGTGTAAATTTTAAATATTACTAACACTGTGATCGAGGATTTGCAGGTATAAAAAGTTTCTCTTTCTCTGTTTGACCAGATTGTACACTAAAACGAGTTTTCTCGTGATAGTTTGATTTTTTTTATATAAATTTTCTTCCTTTGAAGATTGTAACTTTGGATATGGGGCAGCCAAACCAGCTGACAACATTGCCCTGTTTTTTATCGAAACCAACCGAGAGCTCTTCTTAGTATCCTCGTTGTTCCCTTAATTGCAATTGTCTGGATTTTTTTTCACTTGGTTCACCAGAAATATTAGTTAGGTAAGACTTCAGCTTCTTCTTCATAAGCCCTGTAGCGCCTGACTAGTATGATTGATATCTGCCTAAGATTCCAGTGTGTCTTTTTTATTAATTTTCTTCCTTTGAAGATTGTAATGCTGGGTATGGGGCAGCCAAACCAGCTGCCAACATTGCGCCGTTTTTTTATTGAAACCAACCGAGAGCTCTTTTTAGTATCCTAGATGTTCCCTTAAGTGCAATTGTATGGATCTCTTTTGCACTTGGATCACCAGGAATATTAGTTAGGTAGGACTTCAGGTTCTTCTACATAAGCACTGTGGCACCTATGAGAAATGATATGATTGATATCTCCTTAAGAGTCCAGTTTCTTCTCATGCCATACATGAGACCTTGGTATTTGGCCTGTTTCTCTCTTTCAGCTCTGTTCAGACCGCCATCATTAGGAACACTCACTTCAATCAAGGTTGCAACTCTCTCTGAACTATTCCATATAACTATGTCAGGTTTCACAGCAGCATTTTCAAGGTAGGTGGCTGTAGGGATTACATGGTCGTAATGTATGGTATATGTGTTTTCTTATGATAAATTAGACGTGGGTATTTTGTTTATGACACTATTCATAAAAAAATACCTTACAGGGTCAAAGGAGTCGCTTTATCCGTTTATTCTTTCCAATACAACTTCCCTACCCTCGAAATATGTCGTTTAGCAAGGCTGAATGATACCATCTAACCCCAGCATGGTATAATATAGATAGGCTAACACCTGCTACACCTTGCCTTAAGAGGGTGGAACCCTGTAAAGTAGCGAAATAAACATAATTTAGAATAATTTTTTAAAAAGTTTTTTAATGTAAAAATGATTTTGATATTTCAATTTATTGCATACCTTTATGAAGAAGTGTGCAATCATTATTTCATTGCACAGTAATTATTATATTATTAGCAGTAGTATCTGCAGTATTTGTAGTACTGACAATGATATTCGAATTTATTTTTCAAGTTTAAACACAACGGCAGGAGTGTGTTTGATGGAAGTGTGTTAGTGGAGCTAACTGGATTTGAACTTAGTACACTACATTTAAAATTTGGAATTGTAAAGTGGAGATATAAATACTAATGTGAAAATGCTTAATATTCGAGATAGAGCTTCGAAGCTTTCAATTTTTTTGTGATGGGACGCTTCCAATATTTTTCCCGATCTCGATGCAATTACCGATTCCGTATTACATTCCCGATTCCGATACAATTACCGATTCCGATTCCGATTCTTTATAAATCTCTAAGTATTTTACTATAATCTTGTTATTTTATCCCGAAACATTTTACGAGTGCATGCCTTTTCTCAAACGTGAAAACCCACTTGTGAGGGTGTGATGTAGAGATTTTAGTATCACTGGAAGTTTTAATCTATAAATTCTTATTATTTTATTATTACTGCAAGTAATAGAATACGGTATATAAAAAAATAAAAAAATAAAATATGTAATTAAAGGAATCGGTTAAGGCAGCGGAAAATAAGCTGAAATTTTCCCGATACTGATACCCCAAAAAGTCCTGATTTTTCCGATTCCGACTCCGATTAATCGTCCCAGCATTAATAATCATCACCATTATCGTTGGTCTATATACACTTTTTCCTAACAGTTTTTCCTATGAAGAAAGAACCCATTTTTTCCAACTCCATGAAATAAGGAAATAATTATATTTAACTACGTCATATGCGTTAAACCTAAAAAGCAAGACCTATGAAAAATTGATATTTACTGCTGATTATATTTACTGTTGATTTTTGTGCACTGAATTGAGCCATGCCATGTACGTAGAAGTTAGTATTGTACTGTTATTTTGTTTTTAAGTTTACTAAAAGAAATATTTCAATCCCTTGGTTTTACTTGCTCCACTGCAAAAATTGAAATAAATAAAATTCATTAAATGCAGTACACACATACAAGTGAAATGACAAATTATGCTCATACAATTATGGCTATATACTTTTTTTTGTTTTAATTTCATTTTTCCTTTCTATTTTTAATTGGTACTATGTGTGGTCTAGGATCTATTGCCAACTTACGTCAAATAAATAAAATCATTTCTTACAGCTTCTGCAGATGCTACAACCATCAGAAATAAGAAAATATGAATATCAAATATTAATTTTCACCATCAGCGAGATGATATTTTGTCTGTCATTCACACTTTACATAGAAAAGCAAATTATTATTATTTTGATGCCAATCTACGTGTCATCGCCGTTTTGTTTTGTTGTTTCTGCGTAAGACTGACGGGCATTATGAAAGGACGGGCGTAGAAAAAGAACAGTGTGAAAGAGAAAAAAAAAGCAGAAAAATAGACAGCATTGCTTGTGTTTTCTTTTTACTCACGTTACACCCTTACAAGGCATATCGCTACGTGGACGTAAGGTGCTAATGTTTGGGACCATCCCTAAGAAACATTAACAGGATTTTGGTTTAAAACATTAAAACTTCTATGCATCAGTACAGTGAGGGATGCAGGTAGCAGGAAAGAAATGCCAATGTTTAGCTCTTCGAGGGAAAAAAAAACTATTTGAGTAGAAAGCTTTCTGGCATCTCATCTAGGACCTCAAAATTGAAGGTGTGAGATTTTGTTGCTAAGCAGGTTTGTCAGAACATGGACGTGGGGGAGGCACACTTACAACGACTTCATCAGAAGGCATTCCATTAAAATATGTGTTAAACAGTCACAGAATTGAAATATTGCGAGAATGGGAAAAGGGTTAGAATTTAGTTGACAAAGTAGGACCTATTAGATCGAAAACTCTTTTTCTTTGGCCCTGGTAGAGGCTAGTGGTAGATGCACCAGCCCAGATGTAGCAACAATACTCTATGCATGGGCGAATAGTGGCTTTGTATACGAGTAGGATAATCTCAGGGGTTAGCAGTCTTTTAGTTCGATAGATGGAACCAACCTTCTTTGAAGCACCCTTCTCAATGTCCTTAATGTATTTGTTCCAGTTAATCTTATCCACGAATGTTAGGCCAAAGAGTTTGAAAGAAGACTTCTCAAATAGGATGTTACTTGTCATAGATATCGATGATTAAAAAGGTGTCTTGCAGTTGTTGCGGAGAACAGTTCTGTTACTTTGTAGTAAAATCAATTCTCCTATAATTATTTTGTATTGTTTAATTTTTTAATTTTTAACTTTTCTTTTTTTTCTTTTTTTTCTTTTTTCCTTTTTCCTTTTTCTATTTTCTTTTTTCGTTTTCTTCTTTTTTTCTCTTTTTTCTTTTTTCTTATCAGTTCATTTTCTCTTATTTTGCGTGGCCTGTCTACTGAAAGCGGATGTATATTTATTTTATTAACAATTTGAAGTTATTTTGGAGCGTTCTATAATTATAAAAAATATTAAATGTATCAATTAATATGTTTATTAATAAACAGACCCAACAGACATATATACAAAAAAATTACCGGACCCATTATATAAACAAAGAAAATTGCTCCATGAAAATGCCTAATTCGGACCAATACCATGTGATGTGGGTTACTCAAAATACAATTTGAATCATTTTACCACACTGCTATCAAAGACATTAACGTCGGATTTTACCATGCATTTTGGATGTGAATTTTTATATACTTTTCCTTATCCTTTCTTACTCTATGGCATTTAAATACTTAAACAACTTTTAATTGTGATTTTCCATGTCTCACTGACTTTAGCAAATAAGGTGTAAACCATTATAACTATCTCTTAATATTTTCTCCTCTGAATAGATGGTCGATATCGAAATGCTATACGATAAGGAGTTAAACTATTTCAAAGATATTTTTTGTCTTACATAGAATAATAAAAATATTTTGATTTGAAATTTAAACATTTCACGTCATAAATTTTTAAATTCATTGAATGACTAAAATTATATATACATATATATACATATACATATATATATATATATATATATATATATATATATATATATATATATATATCACTGGTTATGAATATTCAAGTAGAATCAAAGCAGAATAAATATGCCCCGTGCTTATGACCCAACGAGCCACGGATACGCCTAGGGTGAGTATGAAAGCAGTTTACAGTCGACTTGAGATCCATGTCGAGTGTAGGCAAATATTTTTCCGTTTCACGAAATCTTTTGTTTTATCTCAATTCCGTTGAGCCTTTGTAAGACGGGTGAGATCTTGTGCATTTTTAAAATTTTCTTTTCTTTTTTCCTTCTGAGTATTTGACACTGGCCCCGAATTACTAAGTACAGTTTTTTCTTTAAAAGTAATACACATTTACTAACATGTTTGGAAAAGGATTGACTCGAAAATAAAGAGCGCATAAAAATATAAAACAAGAAAAATGAAATGTAATATGCGTGTATACACACACACACACACACACACACACACACATATATATATATATATATATATATATATGCAAGATATGATCATGAGAAAAAAAAAGAAACACAGAAGGGGACATCTTTAATAACCATATTCAATATCTCATATTTTCGTGACATTTGTTTATGGAAATCCATCCCATAAAATTGACTTTTATAATGGCCAGCTGATTTTTCAGAGTTTTGTGATCATTTCAGAATCCAATCCCTTCAATCTTATTTTTCCACTTTTCCCTCAACTATTTTATTTGTCATCTTCAATGAAGAAACAAAACAAAAAACGGAATTCGATAGGGAAAAACAGTAATAAAAAAAAAATGTGAACTAGAGTTGAAACGTCATTGTCTTTGTCATGAAAAAAATTAATTCTTGTCAAAAAAAAAAAAAAAGGGAAAAGTAACTGGGCGTAAGAAAAAAGAAAAACAGGAAATTTTAAATCGACCTCCATTTTCCAAAGATGGCGTAAATATGTTGCTTGTAGTTTTACATTACTTTCTTATTCTTCGAATGAAAAATAACGGTTATTTTTTTTTATATAATTCATTTGAGTCTGGATAATAGATTTACATTTTTTAAGGAAGTTTAACCAAAAATATGTCTGGCGTATACACCGATATAAGTGTTAATATATATATATATATATATATATATATATATATATATATATATATATATATATATATATGTGTGTGTGTGTGTGTGTGTGTGTGTTTGTATGTGTGTGTGTGTGTTCGTGGGTGGGTGTGCATACCTGTGACCCGCTTGGTCACAACAAATACCAATATATATGCTGCTTTGATTTTCATTCGAAAATCCTTAAACTAAGAGATATATTTTAAGGTGGTTTTCTTAAATTACTCACAATAATGTCATACCATCCTACATTTTACTCACAAGGAGTTAGCAAACCGGACATCATCAGATATTGTTCACTGATTAAAAAAAAACAATGGTGTTTCATGGAATCCGGGTGACAAGTCTACTCAGAATATTATTATTATTATTATTATTATTATTATTTTTATTATTAGTAGTAGTAGTAGGTACGCTAGTAGTAGTATCAAGTCGTCTGGAAAGACAATTGGAAAAAACTACAAATTCCCGATATTTTTGACGGCCTTCGGACCTCTTCTATTGTAGGTACCGCTAACATCCTAAGAAAAACCCTTGATCATTGAAGCCCCTAGGTTGGAGCCGGGATTAAGGGAAATCCTCTGGAAATGAATCCCATCCTTTTCTAAGAAGACGTTGATAAACGAAATCAGAATTCTTCTTTTCTTCTTCTTCTTCTTCTTCTTCTTATTATTATTATTATTATTATTATTATTATTATTATTATTGTCGTCGTCGTCGTCGTCGTCGTCGTCGTCGTCGTCGTCGTCGTCATCATCATCATCATCATCATCATCATCATTATTATTATTATTATTATTATTATTATTGTTGTTATTGTTATTGTTATTATTATTATTATTATTATTATTATTATTATTATTATTATTATTGGCGGCTCACAAGGAGCATTCACACAGATAATCAAAAATCCAATTGAATACAACCTGGGTGTTCCCTGGAAGCTGAATGACAACAAGTCTCCCCAGATTTTCGAGTACTCTCCACCTCTTTCGGAAACATTTGCAAGTAAATTTGCATTATCGCAACAGCTGCGTGCCATTGATTTCTCGTTCGCAGCGGCCATTAATCTCCACTGGAATTTGAGTTGCAATAAGCCTCCCCAAGGTCCGTGTTCTCTTGGCAATCATAAAGTGGACGTCTGGTCAGTGCTCACTGTTCGGGCTTTCCTTTCTCCTGGACTACTTGGCTATTTGGTCTCACCTCGTTTTTTTTGGGGGGTAGTTATGTGGTAATGGGGGGAGAAGGTTAGAGAACTTATAGATATGCAGTTTCAATGTTCTTTGTTCCATGTAATATTCTTCTTCTGCTTCTTCTTGTTATTATTATTATTATTATTAATAGTATTATTATTATTAGTAGTAGTAGTAGTAGTAGTGGTAGTATTTGTACCCATTAGGAGCTCTCACACAGCTCATCATCAGAGATTACAATCTAACAACCAATGGTATCCGTTTTTGTTCGGTCGACAAGTCTTCAAAAAATTGGTAGTAAACCCTACTTCGTTCGATAAACTTTTGCAAATAATTTTGCGTTATCTCAATAGCCGCTTCCTATTGACTTATCTCTGGCAATTACCATTCGGATTTACTGAAATTCGGATGCAATATCTCTCCTCAAGATCCCAGTTCATTAATGTTTTCTCTCCTCTTGCTATCCTTTTTCACTGAAATCAAGAATTCGATCCAGCCGATGCCGACATTACATTTTTTGGAGGGTGAATATTTTTTGGATTTTTTTTTATAGTGTTCTTCTGTCTGCTTTACTTCCGTTGTCGTTAATATATAACGGGGCGCTCATGTGGATTAGTTTCCGCATTCAGAGTTTTGCCTTAAAATTCTATCTGTTTTCATACTGTCTGTTGTACAATTATATCCTTTATTGATTCTGATTTCTCTTTAACTTCTTACCAATTGATCCGGGGGTGTATTATAATGATTTTCTTGATGATCTATATTCCTCTTCTTACTCGAGTTCTCTTTGTTTCTTTTAATTTTCAGTCTGTGTTCTGCTGGGGCGGAAAAAAAAATCTACAACTTGTCAGTTTTTTGCCTTCTTGTTAATAATTATGACGCCGAACGAATTAATCTGTTTGTATCTGTTTTATCACGATTTATGTGTTTTATCATTTGTCCGCATGTTCACATGTGCAGTTATTGCAGAGCTTTCAACGTGCTGCCTTCCCAAGACAGTCGTTCCTGTTTTTATATATTTGGGGGACCAATTTACTGCATTCACTTATTATGTAGTTATCGTTTTGCCTTTTCGTCCACCCAGTCACCATTTAATGTTTCCTCTCTTTTATCTTGTTTAGCTTTAACGTATTTAGTTCGAATCGCATTGTTCTGTCAACTGTCTGTGGGAATTTTTTTTCATCTGTTCATGTGTACATTTCTTAATCATGTCCGGGTGTTTTCATGATTTTAGCAGCTTTTGACTCTTATAAGTCGTTCATATAACTCTTTGATTTTTTACTTTCCTTTCTGTTTTTTTCTCACATATATTATAGATATAGATGAACAAGAAAATAATATCAATTATTATTATTATTAATATTATTATTATCGTTGTTATTATTATTATTATTATTATTAATAGCATTATCATCATTATTATTATTACCATTATTATTATTATCGTTATTATTATAATAATTAATATTATTATCATTATTATCATTATCATTAATATTATTATAATATCATTATTATCAACATTATTATTTTTAATATTATTATAAATATTAATATTAATATTCTTATTAGTTTTCGTCTTATTATTAATATTATTATTAATATTATTATTAATATTATCATTATTAATTTTATTTAATTAATATAATTATTATTATTATTAATATAATTATTCATATTATTATTATAAATAATATTATTATTAATATTATTATTATTAATAATAATAATATATTATTATTATTATTATTATTATTATTATTATTATTATTATTATTATTATTATTATTATTATTATTATTATTATTATTGGCTCACATGGAGCTTCCACACAGGTCATCAGAAGTCTAATTGGACACCTGTGGAGGTTCCTGGAAATTAAGTGACAACAAGTCTCCGCATAGCATTTGCAAATAAATATGCTTCGTCGCAACAGTCTCTCATTATTGATTCCTTGCTGCCAGCGACCATTTGTCTGTAATGGAATTTGAGTGGCACTACCTCACCAAGGTCCCAGTTCTCTTATCGCTTGTCCAGCGGAGGTCTGATCAGCGTTCTATCCTCGTTCTTTCCTTCTTCCTTGACCCGTCTCAGCTCTTTCGTTCCACACTGTTTTATGGGCGGGGAACGGTGATCGAGCAATAGAAATGGGATGCGTAATAAGGATGGAGAACTTGTTGATATGCAGCTTCATTGTTCTTCATTCGCTGTAAAGCTTCTTCATGTTTTGTCTCTGCAGCAAGTTGTCTGGCTCACACATGTATTTCATGTGTATTATTCTCCGTATTTAAGGGTTTTCCTTAACATTTCAGCCATTTTCCTTATCGTTAACCATTATTAATATTATTATTTCTAATATTAGAAGCAGCCGCAGTATTATTATTATTATTATTATTATTATTATTATTATTATTATTAATAGTAGTAGTAGTAGTAGTAGTAGTAGTAGTAGTAGTAGTAGTAGTAGTATGGTTGTTGTTGTATACTCATCACGAGTTTAAGGTGTTTTGCTCTCGCGTTCATATATTATTATTATTATTATTATTATTATTATTATTATTATTATTATTATTATTATTATTATTATTGGCCCACAAAGAGTTTTCACGCAGTTTATTAAATATCTCTCTTTGAAAACCGCCTTTGATGTTCCTTGGAAGCTGAGTGACAACAAGTCTCCCAGATTTCCAGTACTCCCTGCTTCTTTCAGAAGTATTTGCAAATAAATCTGCGTTATTTTAATAGCTGCTTGTTATTGATTTCTCGTTGGCAGC